>NW_026712328.1:2867481-3019981 GCF_030504385.1 Musca domestica | reverse complement strand
TCGTATTTATTTAGGTCCTATACGAAATGGTAAATATTGGCCCATTCCTACGGAACCTACTCCATAAGGGGTTAAACATTTGAATAATCATAACAGAAGTCAAAATATTTTAAAATAATCGTACATTGGCTGAGGGTATACATCTGTCGGCAAATCCGATATAAACTTTTTAACTTGTTTTTTCCGCAAATTGTAACAGCTCAAATGAGCTAAATTTTACTTTTCCAATATCTTTCCAGAAAAGCTATCCCGTTTTAATAAGCACCAATATATGTTAATTCAACATTACCTTGAGACATTCAAGAGATTCGCGCGCAGCAGGGCGTTTTTGTCGGGATTCTGCAAAGTGGAAAAACTTACCACACGTCATGGGGGTCGGGACATTTGTACCTATTTGTTGATACTTGATTCAAAACAAGTAAAAAAGCAGTAAGTTCGGCTGGGCCGAATTTGAAAACCCTTTACCATTTGGTACAAATTTCACAATTTTCAAAAAAAAAAATAAAAAAAAAATTTAAGAATACCGAATGTAGCCGTATATTAGGGTCTTTTGTCACAAGCTATTACAATATTTAAATGCGAAACTTGAAAAAAATCTGTTTATAATGTAGCTAAAATCATCAAAATACCGAATATCGGGTCTATGACAGAAAATTGTCTGTGCAGGTCCACGTCTTCGTATAGCCCCCATATAACGGTACCCCCCGCTGGTAGGCATTTTGATGATTTTAGCGACATTATTTACCGGAACTATGTCAAATTTGGTATTTCAATTTCGTAATGAATACTACAGCCTGTGACAGAAAATTGTTAGTGCAGGTCCACGTTTTGGTGAGGCCCCCACATAATGGGGGTGTTTTGATGATTTTTACTACATTATTTACCGATTTTTTTTCAAGTTTCGCATTTGAATGTTATGAATAAAGTTGCCTATGCAGGCCCGAGATCGTTGTGACATGGATACAAAGGATACAAAGAATTGCCGCGTTCATTTGGAAAGTGAAAAAGCTAATACCGACGAAACATACATTTGAGTAAAATTTTATTAATCAACTTCAATTGGTTCGGAAGCTACAGTGATTTCCACAGACGGACAGACGAATGAAATCACGATACAGCCCACATCATTTGCATAGAGCTTCGAAATTTGCAGAACTATTCGTATTTTGTTAAGGATGGTTGGTATTGAAAATGAGATAAATCTGTCTACGTTTCGGTATAGCCGCCATATAACGGTACCTCCCGATATCCGGTATTTCGATGATTATAGCGACATTATTCACCGGAATTGTTTAAAATTTTGTATTTGAAGTAAGAATCGGATACTACAGCCTGTGACAGTAAATTGTCAGTGCAGGTCCACGTTTTGGTGAGGCCACCACATAATGGGGGTGTTTTGATGATTTTAACTACATTATTCACCGATTTTTTTTTCAAGTTTCGCATTTGAATATTATGAATAAAGTTTCAGGTCCAAGATCGTTGTGACATGGATACAAAGGATACAAAGAATTGCCGCGTTCATTTGGAAAATGAAAAAGCTAATACAGCGTCGCTTTGAAGTCAATTGTTTCATGCCAGAGGTCCCTGATGGTAAGATAATTAAGGATAAATCTGAATATTTAGCATTCAAAGTATAATCTGGGACGATGGATCATATGTGTAATCATGATTTGTGTTTCAATAATCTCCAAAATTTGAATGAATCCATTACCATAAATGCTGTAAAAGACACTGAAAATCTTTTAGCTTACAAGAAAGGTGCAATAAAAGGATATTGGAAAGGTACACCAATCACAATGAGAAATGTCCTATATGTTAAAGGACTTCGGGATAACTGGCTGTCTGTGCCAAAGCTAACAGAAAATGGAATATGCGTTGAATTTTTTTAAAAATGTTGCTCTTTTAAAATGGGAAGGAAAGGTCATTATGACAGCTCCCAAGAAAGGAAGTTTGTGCGAATTGCAAATAAGGTCTGAGGATAGGGCCAATGCAAGTTTAAGTACAACTGCTTTGAGAAAATAAAAGCGAAATTAACATACGATTCCATTCAAGACTTGGTATATCTCAATATTTTTAACCAACACAAGGTAGAGATCGGACCATTTCTTATGCTACCTGCCCATAAGGTTCACGATTATGAAAAACGAAACGCTCAAAGAAAGCGAAATACCCTTTAAATTTCACATATACAAACATTTTTGCTAATACTATATCTGTTGTACAGATGATATATATCTGTGAACCCCTTCTGATACCTCACTCACAAATGCTCACGATTTTCAATAATTTTATCTGTCATAATTTGCGAAAGAAGTTAGCGATTCTTTACAACTTGCTATACTTAAATATATCATTTTTGCCAGAAACGTAAGATGAATATGGAATTTATGATTTTCTATATAATTCTATATAAATGTTTGATTTTCTTGTAATACCATACCAATATTTATACCCTACAACACTATGAGTTGAGGGTATTATAAGTTTGATTGGGCCAAAAATTATTTAACACCTCGAAATAATGGATAGGAAAGTATATATCGATCTTCCTATCTCGCTGAGCTGAGTCGATCTAGATATGTATGTCCGTCCGTCCGTCTCTCTGTCTGTTCATGTTAATTTGTTATCACTCTACAGGTCGCAATTATGGCCCGATCTTCGCGAATGTAGGTGGGGCTAGGGCCAGAATAGAAGCCTATTGCTTATGGTGATGATCGCATAATATTTAGGGGTCGAAATGGACCAAAAACTCAAAAATGTCCTGAATTTGCAGTTGCTCCACAGGTCGCAATTATAGACCAATCAGCGCGGAAATTAGCATGAGACTAGAGCTTAGGGCTGGGCAGAAGTATTGCAATTTTGATGGTCATCAGTAATATTTAGTGGGTGGAAGACCATAACATTTGTGTTAAATATAAGTCAAATTTTCCATTAAACCGCGAATATTTTTAATCCCAACAAGTCAATTCTGACCGTTACGTAGATGCCGATAGTAAATGAATCTTATATTTATTGCGAAATATATGCAATGTGTATATACGATGGAAGGGAATGTTAGTTAGAATGCTTATATCCCAAAAATGGCTGGACCGATTTTGACAAATTTTGTCAATTCAGAATGCCCCCTTGGCATAAAAATATAAAATCTAAAAAATCGCATAAAAAGATGCCAATAATGATCTTTATATAGATTTTATAGAATTTTGTGCATTTTTTGTTTGTTTGTTTCATATTTTTTATTGCATACGATTTTTTAAATTTAACTTATAATATTGAAGTATACATTTTGTAATATTTTTTCACCTTACAACATAGGTTTGGGTTATTATATACAGATTGCAATTATCGTCCGATCCTCACGAAACTTTTCACAAATGGTTAGGCCTATTGTTTTCAAAGATGTGCGCAATATATTTAGGGGTTAAAAATTTTCCTGATTTTTCAGCCGTTATAAGGGTCACAAATAGAAACCAAAGGACACGAAATCTCGCACGAAGTTATAGTTTAGGACAGCGGGTTGAATGCACGCTACTTTTGTGTGAAAAATACCAACATTTCCATTCTACCGAAACGCTGAAAATAACTTACAGGCGAAATTCAAAATACACTTCTAGCTTTTTTATGCTGATTTCGTTGACGAATATAGCCAAATATCGTAGACAAGCAAAGCATATAGATGAATCTAACTTTGGAGATAAAGTGGGACCTCTTGCTTTTGGAGATGATCGCAAAATATTTAGGGCTTCAAATGAACTAAAAACATAAACATTTACTGATTACACAAATGAAACCAATTGACACGCCTGAAAAGATAGTTAAGGACAGGGAAGAGTTCTAGAATTTTAGATCACCATTGTATTATATTTAGTTGTAAAATGGACCACAACAACTATCAGCTGACGGAGTGCGAAAAAATTGGGCAAATGCCCCTGGTCAATATGCTAAGGGTAATATCTGGGCAGTGTTCCATGACATAATTTCAAAAGTGAAATCTCTGGACATAAAGGGGCTTCTAACATATTGTAGTGTTGTATGGTATCACATGGTCGGCCCCGCACGTCTATAGCGTTTGCTTACTTGTTTTATATGTATTAGATGAACCATGAAAATGGAATACTTTGGTCGACTATATCTGGTACCTCACGTACATATTTTCTAAAAATTATCACATATGTCATGTAAAGTGAAGGAAGTTACCAACCTGTTGCCAACTTACCCCATATTTATATCGTATTTATTTAGGTCCTATACGAAATGGTAAATATTGGCCCATTCCTACGGAACCTACTCCATAAGGGGTTAAACATTTGAATAATCATAACAGAAGTCAAAATATTTTAAAATAATCGTACATTGGCTGAGGGTATACATCTGTCGGCAAATCCGATAGAAACT
Organism: Musca domestica; assembly: GCF_030504385.1. Classification (NCBI taxonomy): domain Eukaryota; kingdom Metazoa; phylum Arthropoda; class Insecta; order Diptera; family Muscidae; genus Musca; species Musca domestica. The sequence goes on along the minus strand of NW_026712328.1, from coordinate 3,015,583 downwards.
TTTTAACTTGTTTTTTCCGCAAATTGTAACAGCTCAAATGAGCTAAATTTTACTTTTCCAATATCTTTCCAGAAAAGCTATCCCGTTTTAATAAGCACCAATATATGTTAATTCAACATTACCTTGAGACATTCAAGAGATTCGCGCGCAGCAGGGCGTTTTTGTCGGGATTCTGCAAAGTGGAAAAACTTACCACACGTCATGGGGGTCGGGACATTTGTACCTATTTGTTGATACTTGATTCAAAACAAGTAAAAAAGCAGTAAGTTCGGCTGGGCCGAATTTGAAAACCCTTTACCATTTGGTACAAATTTCACAATTTTCAAAAAAAAAATAAAAAAAAAAATTTAAGAATACCGAATGTAGCCGTATATTAGGGTCTTTTGTCACAAGCTATTACAATATTTAAATGCGAAACTTGAAAAAAATCTGTTTATAATGTAGCTAAAATCATCAAAATACCGAATATCGGGTCTATGACAGAAAATTGTCTGTGCAGGTCCACGTCTTCGTATAGCCCCCATATAACGGTACCCCCCGCTGGTAGGCATTTTGATGATTTTAGCGACATTATTTACCGGAACTATGTCAAATTTGGTATTTCAATTTCGTAATGAATACTACAGCCTGTGACAGAAAATTGTCAGTGCAGGTCCACGTTTTGGTGAGGCCCCCACATAATGGGGGTGTTTTGATGATTTTTACTACATTATTTACCGATTTTTTTTCAAGTTTCGCATTTGAATGTTATGAATAAAGTTGCCTATGCAGGCCCGAGATCGTTGTGACATGGATACAAAGGATACAAAGAATTGCCGCGTTCATTTGGAAAGTGAAAAAGCTAATACCGACGAAACATACATTTGAGTAAAATTTTATTAATCAACTTCAATTGGTTCGGAAGCTACAGTGATTTCCACAGACGGACAGACGAATGAAATCACGATACAGCCCACATCATTTGCATAGAGCTTCGAAATTTGCAGAACTATTCGTATTTTGTTAAGGATGGTTGGTATTGAAAATGAGATAAATCTGTCTACGTTTCGGTATAGCCGCCATATAACGGTACCTCCCGATATCCGGTATTTCGATGATTATAGCGACATTATTCACCGGAATTGTTTAAAATTTTGTATTTGAAGTAAGAATCGGATACTACAGCCTGTGACAGTAAATTGTCAGTGCAGGTCCACGTTTTGGTGAGGCCACCACATAATGGGGGTGTTTTGATGATTTTAACTACATTATTCACCGATTTTTTTTTCAAGTTTCGCATTTGAATATTATGAATAAAGTTTCAGGTCCAAGATCGTTGTGACATGGATACAAAGGATACAAAGAATTGCCGCGTTCATTTGGAAAATGAAAAAGCTAATACAGCGTCGCTTTGAAGTCAATTGTTTCATGCCAGAGGTCCCTGATGGTAAGATAATTAAGGATAAATCTGAATATTTAGTATTCAAAGTATAATCTGGGACGATGGATCATATGTGTAATCATGATTTGTGTTTCAATAATCTCCAAAATTTGAATGAATCCATTACCATAAATGCTGTAAAAGACACTGAAAATCTTTTAGCTTACAAGAAAGGTGCAATAAAAGGATATTGGAAAGGTACACCAATCACAATGAGAAATGTCCTATATGTTAAAGGACTTCGGCATAACTGGCTGTCTGTGCCAAAGCTAACAGAAAATGGAATATGCGTTGAATTTTTTTAAAAATGTTGCTCTTTTAAAATGGGAAGGAAAGGTCATTATGACAGCTCCCAAGAAAGGAAGTTTGTGCGAATTGCAAATAAGGTCTGAGGATAGGGCCAATGCAAGTTTAAGTACAACTGCTTTGAGAAAATTATTTCACTCAAAAATGGGTCACCCTAATGACAATTGTCCGGAAGAAATGTTTCGACATAAAATGGTCGATGGTTTGGAAAATATTAAGCCTGTAGGAATATGCAATGTATGTGTTCAGGGTAAGCAATGTCATCGTCCTTTTAAAGATAGCCATCCAAAGTCCAGTCGCATTCTCGAAAGAATCCACAGTGATATATGTGAACAAACATGGTCACAGGTATTTTGAAGCTTCATAGATGATTCTAGCCACTTCGCATTCACATATCTACTCAAGAGAAAATCAGATGCATTTGACAAATTTGTCGAATTTTAAACAATAGCTACGGCAATGCATAATACCTCGATATTAGCAGTAACTGTAGACCAAGGTACAGAATATCTTTCAAACAAAGCAAAGGAATATTTTAAAAGAAAATGAATTCAGCTTCAATACACAGTTTCTTATGCTCCACAGCAATACGGTGTTGCTGAAAGATCTATGCTTATAGAATCTGGTTCTGTAAAGGAATAATGGGGTGTCGCAACTTTAACAGTAACTTTAAAACTAAGGGTTTTTGAAAGAAAGGTATTTGTCTGGGTTGCTAAACAGAACAGAAAAAATGGATTTAAAATCTCAAGAAATGATAATGATGGGTATACGTGTAGTGGATACAGATTGTGGAATACAAAGACGGAAACATAGTTATTGCAAGAGAAGCTCGTTTTGTCAAAGACTGTGTTCCTTATTTGCAACAGATTCAGGAAAAAGAAAATCCTCAATTGCTTATAAGATCCTGCAGCAACGAGCAATAGGGGGAATGTGTGGGGAATCTCGCTCCTGCTGAACATTTCAATAATGATGAAAGTAATTCAGACGATGAATTGGTTTCTTCAGAAAATGATAACGATATCGATTCTGTCGATGAAGAAACTACTATTCACGAAAATGAAGCCACGGCTACGCAATCTGAACCACCAAACTCTGAAGCTGTTTCATTGGAGCAATGAAGAAGCGAAAGATTAAGGACGAAATTAATAGGTTATATAACAGGAAATGCCAATTCTGCAATTTCCAATTGTATAGTAGAGCCTGAAACATATGATGAAATCATGAGAAATTCTTTTAAAAATAATTGGATGAAAGCTGCGAAGGAAGAGCTTGACTCTATTGAAGAAAATCGAGTTTGGGATTTGTTTCCACGCCTGGTCAAATATAAAGTTTTGAAGTCCAAATGGGTATTTCGCATCAAAGAATATGCAAATGGTAATCCTGTCCGATACAAAGCCCAACCAGTAGCGGAACACTTACTTTAGAGCTTAGGCATTGACTATGAAGATAACTATTCACAGGTGGCGAAACTTAGAATTCGGATAATATTAGCGGTGAGCTTCAAGACATAGACAAAGCTCAAAATGCTGGAAAGCATCTTGCACCAGCTTGATGTAAAATCTGTGCAATCCTACAAAAACTCCAATGGAAAAACATTGATTCTTCCAATAGAAACCCAAGAGTTAACGGACAAGCCATATCGTGAAATGTTGGGAAGCCTAATATATTATATGTTAAGCGTCCGACCAAACATATGTTATCAAATACGTACATGGGTAGATTTCAAAACAGTTCAGGCGAGATACATTGGTCCGCATTAAAAAAAAAAAATTATTCGCTATATTAAAGGCATCAAGAACTCAACATGGTTTACCAAGATAATTTGAGAGATAACACAGATCGCAAGTCCGCAAGCGGGTTTATTTTCAAAGTTTTTGGTTGCCATCTATCATGGAACTGTATTAAAGATACCATAGTTGCAACCTCATCAAGCGAAGCAGAATACATAGCCCTCAGTTATGCTATTTCGGAATAAGATAATAGTACATAGAATATCATGAAAACAGCAATCATAATCACCGAAAATAAACAAAGCATGAAAAAACGAGAATTAACATAATACCCTTTACAGAATAATGTTATCACTGCCCAAATAATCCAATATAATATCTTGCGGAAAATCATTGCATACTCCCTTATTACTTAGGACCAACTAAAATATTAAACAATTACAAGAACTTGGAGCATATCGTAAATCTAGATACGTTTGAAAAAGCATATACAAAACATAGATAACAGGCTAACAACTCTCGTAGAACATAATTTTCAAATGGAAACCACAAAAAATGGCCAATCTTAGGATATCCTAAGATAAAACGTAAATTTTTAGAACTATTACCCTTTAACAGGCGAAAACGCGGAATTACAAGTGGATTACGATCTATGACTATTATCGGTAATATGAATGCGTATGATGCAGACAGAGGAAATAGCATTTTTAAATTAAACGAAACCTTTTGCAATGCAACGGAAATTTTATATTTTTTATTTTATATAGAAAGGAACAAAACAAAACAATTTTATTTTTAGTAGGTTTAAAATTAAATTAACTAACGATTACTAATATATAACAAAAGAGGATTGTTAATGAATACTAATATTATTTCTTTATTTTTTAATTATTGCAAAAACAAATTGTTCTATATTGGATTCATATAAAATATTTTCATATTAAATATTTATAACATTAACTTAGGAATATTTAGCATGGAAATTTTTTAAATGAAGTCAGTAAAGAGCAATTGTTATTAAAACAATTGAACAATTAAGTATGTAGTAATCACATATATTAGTAATCAAAAAATCGTCTTTAACTATATATTACTAACAATAAGTAGATATAATTTTAAACCTACTAAAAATAAAAATGTTTTGTTATGTTTCTTTCTATAAGCCTAAAAGTCTCATTTGATTTGCAAAAGGCTTAAATTAGGTTGCAAAAGGGTTCGTTTCATTTGCAAAAGCCTTTGTTTAATTCGAAAATCCTAGATATGAGCAAATCAGAGCACTTCAAGAAACCAATGCTCACTATAATAATACAAACAACAACCACCATAAGTTTACTGAAAGAGTAGAAACAAGGAAAATTTAACACTTCGCATGGATAATGAACTGCAAGTAGAACAATAGATACATCTTATGTATGACTTATTACATCAGTATATTAATAAGTGATTTACCTGAAAATTACAAAATACATCATAATATCATTATTAATAAACAATAGTTTAGAAATAAACGTTAGTCCATAAATCGTGTATAATGAGTAAAATATTTAATACTTGACCGAACCCTGTCCTAATGTTGAAGGCATATTCTTATACGAAGCAACAGTATACCCGTAAGAAACGGACAAATCCCAATGTATATGTCGCCTTTTCGATAACAAGCAAACAATCTGCCAAATAAACAATGTAGGACTTAGACAATACACTAAACTGCTATATAATATAATAACACCATCCTATAATAATACCATCCTTCTCAATAACTCACCAAAGCTAGTAATTACATTCACTTGCAGAAATAATTTTCGAAATACAATTCACGCTTCTTATAAAATTCCAGAATTGCAGCGTCAACATCAACGATGTCTGGTATGACGGTGGTACAATCGAGTTTTGAAACAACACATTCAGGGGCACAGAAAAGTACCAAAAATACAAAAAAAGCGTCGTTTTCGCCAAAACTAATTTTACAAAATAAATTTTTTCTTGAAATAATTTATATATTTTGGAAAGTTAAAGGAATTCAATTTTGGCAACACAAAAAAAAATATGAAAGTATAGGTGAAATAAATTATAACTAATATTTTGTACAACCTGCCGTGCTCTATATAACTGCGTTTAATCTTTTTTCTATAAAATATACCAGTTTATTTGCTGTTTCATTTTTCTTTGCTTTTTATGGGTATTTTCGAATTTTGCAGTCTAAATCGTCCCATAAATTTTCCAAAGGGGTTAAATCTGGTGACTGAGGAGGAGATTACATCTGTTTCGGTCTATATCACTTCTTGTTTGCTTAAGGCATTTTGCTCTGTTCACATCACTTAAAAAGGGGCTCCCGGCAATTATATCTGCATATCTTAGTATACTGCCTATGGTTGCGGAAGGACTCTTACTATGGAATCATTTACCATATTTTCAAGTTGTCCATTTCGCCCACTGTAGGTCCCAAAGTTTATTCTAATTTCACTAACCTATGGACTCATTTTATAGTAGGATTAACACAGCCTATTGCTATGCTTTCTGGAAATCAAATAAACACCCCAAAAACACGAAAATTCTATTATTGGGAAAATACCGTTACCCATAGCTTATGTATATTATATTTTCGTTAATTTAATTCTTTAACATATTGTTGCCCTCCAGACGTTCACATAATCCGCGCAGCTGGGCGTTTTAGTTCTTTTTCAACAAATTGGAAAAGCTAACCGTACGCCATGCTGCCGGGATATTTCCACATTTTTGTTTATACTTGATTCATTTATGCGTCTTAGCAATTTTAGTATACAAAAAGAAATTGGTTTTAAAACATAATTATAACCAGTAGGTGTCAAAGTTATTTACCGATTTGCTGGGTCCCATTGAACGTCTTAGCAATTTTAGTATACAAAAAGAAATTGGTTTTAAAACATAATTATAACCAGTAGGTGTCAAAGTTATTTACCGATTTGCTGGGTCCCATTGAACTTTATCGGCTTATTATATTTGCTGTTTAATATTCCTCAAAACTTCGTGTTTACTTGTCTTTGAAGACGATGCGTATTTTTTATATCCCAATTCTTTCTAATTTTTTATAAAAAGTGAAACAACGTGAATTTTACTATATTGGAACAATTTCAAATTAAGAAACAAACTCTTGATAAGTTGCTAAGGTAAGTAATATAAATTGTGGATAAAGCTAATTTGGCAAATAGTTTTAGAGTCAAATTCTCAATATAGATTGTTCAGTATTGATCCAGGTTTTCATCTGACCCCATATTGATTAGCTATTTTCCTTTGCACTTTACAACATTGGCCATGAAAACAGTTAAGATAAATCGAGCTAAACTCAGCAAAGCATTTTTATTAGTTGTTTTTGTTTTTTTTTTTCGAAAATTGTAACAGCTCAAATGAGCACAATTTTACCTTTCCAATATCTTTCCTGAAAAGCTATCCCTTTTTGACAAGCACCACTATATAGTGAAACTGTTGTGACGCCCTGAGTGTTTAATATTTTAAATAACTCAGTAATTTTAATATTTTTCCAATCACATACGTTTGCTTTTTTTTGTTGAATACTTATAGAAAAAATATTTTCTTTACTTTAAATTCGATTCTCCTTCGTGTGCATACCATTTTTCAAGTTTCTCTCTAAATAATAAAGCTTTTATAGAAAAATAACCACCGCTTTTTATTTCTGCAACAATATTATAAGAAGTATCTGGATTCGTTGGATGTATCTGGATTCGCTGGATGCCATAGAGAAAACTCCACCAGCAGTTAAGCAAAGGCTATTGGCAGATGATGCGAAGAGGCAAAATCGTTGGGACATGGATACTTCCACGACATCTTTGGTTTGTGTTTCCGCTATAAGGAAAAGGGTCATAAGCAAGAGAATTGCAGCTTTCGTTTGGAAAATGAAATAACCTAAAACAGCGTCAGCTTAGAAGTCAATTTGTTTCATGTCAGCGGTGGTAAGTTAATAAAAGATAAGTCTGAAGGTTTAGTATTCCAAATAGATTTAGGTGCGATGGATCACATGTGTAAACATGATTTGTGTTTCAATAATCTCCAAAATTTGAATGAACCTATTACCATAAATGCTGCAAAAGAAACTGAAAATCTCTTAGCTTACAAGAAAGGCGCAATCAAAGGATATTGGAGAGATACACCAATCACAATGAAAGATGTCCTATACGTTAAAGGACTTCGGGATAACTTGCTGTATATGTCCACAGTGATATATGTGAACCAATTGGTCCGCGAATATGGGATGGTCACAGATATTTTGTAAGCTTCATAGATGATTATAGCCACCTTGCATTCATATATCCACTCAAGATGACGTGGACATAGGCAACTTTTGTCATTAGCCAATACATTATTCAAATGCGAAACTTAAAAAAATCGGAGAATAATGTAGCTAAAATCATCAATATATGGAGGTGCTATTGTATGGGGGCTATACCAAAATGTGGACCTGCACAGAAACTTTTCTGCCTTAGGCTTTAGTATCCATTTCTAACTTCAAATGCCAAATATAAAACAATTCCGGTGAATAATGTCGCTAAAGTCATCAAAATACCGAACATCTGGAGGTACATTTATATAGGGGCTATGCGAAGACGTGAACCTGCACTGGTAATCTCCCGTCATATACTGTAGTATCTTTTGCGAACTTCAAATACCAAATTTTAAACAATTCCGATGAATAATGTCGCTAAAATCAACAAAATACTAAATATATGGAGGTACCGTTATATGGGGGCTATACGTCCTGGACCTGCACAGACAAGTTTTTGTCTTAGGCTGTAGTATTCATTACGAAAAAAAACTACTATTCACGAAAATGAAGCCAAGGCTACGCAATTTGGACCACCAAACTCTGAAGCTGTTGCATTGGAGACAAGAAGAAGAAGAAAGATTAAGGACGAAATTAATAGCTTATATAACAGGAAATGCCAATGTTTCAAAGAAATTTAGTTTTGTACTTGCTACTATATGTAGACGATGTATTGATTGCGGGAAATGATTTGAAAGTAATTAGAGAAGGTAAAATCGGATCTACATGCATCATTTAAAATGCCCGATTGTGGAACCCTACAATATTACTTGAAACGAAGAACTAAATGCACAATGAAGCGGAATCAGAACAATCACATTGAAAAGATTCTTGAAAAATTCTCAATGAACGAGTGCAATCCTACAAAAACTCCAATGGAAAAACATTGATTCTTCCAACCAAGAGTTAACGGGCAAGCCATATCGTGTTGGGAAGCCTAATGTATTATATGTTAAGCGTCCGACCAGACATATGTTATCAAATACGTACATGGGTAGATTTCAAAACAGTTCAGGCGAGATACATTGGTCCGCATTAAAAAAAAAAAAATGTTTGCTACATTAAAGGAATCAAGAACTCGACATGGTTTTCGAAGATAATTTTAGTGATGAAGAGCTTATTGCGTTCGTAGATGCCGATTGGGCTTCAAATAACACAGGCCGCAAATCTGTAGGCGGGTTTATTTTCAAAGTTTTTGGTTGCCCTCTATCATGGAGCAGTAGTGAAGAGACGATAGTTGCAACCTCATCAAGCGAAGCAGAATACATAGCCCTCAGTTATGCTATTTCGGAATAAGATAATAGTACATAGAATCACAATCACAAAAAATAAACAAAGCATGAAAAAGCGAGAATTATCTTAGTACCATATACAGGATAACTTTATCACTGCCCACATAATCCACTATCACATCTTAACGAAAAATCATGGCATACTCCTTTATTACTTAGGACCAACTAAAATGATAAACAATTACAAGAACTTGGAGCATCGTAAATCTAGATACGTTTGCAAAGCATATACAAAACATAGATAACACGCTAACAACTCTCGCAAAACATAATTTTCAAATGAAAACCACAAAAAATTGCCAATCTTAGGATGGATGGATGCATATGATGCAGACAGAGGAAATTTAGTATTTTTAAATTAAACGAAAACTTTTGCAACGGAAATTAAACTTTTTGCAATGGAACTGATTTTTTTTTTTTTGCAAATCAAATGAAAATTATGGATATATGTATAGAAAGGAACATAACAAAATATGTTTATACCCTCCACCATACATAGTATGGAGGGTATATTAAGTTCGTCTTTCCGTTTGTAACTCATCGAAATAATCATTTTAGACCCAACAAAGTATATACATATATTCTTGATCAGCGTAAAATTCTAAGACGATTTGGCCCTGTCCGCCGTCTGTCCGTCTGTTGTAATCACGATACAGTCTAAACGAAATAAGAAAGGAAGCTAAAATTTTGCACAGATCTCTCTTTTGTCTGCAGGCAGGTCAAGTTCGAAGATGGGCTATATCGGTCCACGATATAGTATAGCCCCCATATAACGTTATCCCCCGATATTCGGTGTTTTGATGATGTTAGCCATATTTTTTAAGTGAATTGGCTAAAATTCCACACAAGCAGTCCTTTGTGAGTACTTTACCCCTGAAATAGAGTTGTCTATATAGGTCTACGATTAAAACAAATTGTTCTATATTGATTTAATGTTAACTATTTCCATATAAAATATTTGTAATACTTAACTTAGGAATATTTAGCATGGAAATGTTTTAATTTACAATTTGTTACTACAACAATTGAACAATTAAGAAATAATACCAGTAAATATAGATATAAGTAATCATAAAATCGTCTTCAACTATTTATTACCAACAATTAGTAGATTTAGTTTTAAACCTACTAAAAACAAAAATGTTTCGTTATGTTTCTTTCTATAAGCCTAAAAAGTTTAAATCAGTTTGCAAAAATGTTCGTTTCATTTGCAAAAGGTTTTGTTTAATTTGAAAATCCGACATATGAGCAAATCAGAGCATTACAAAGGGCTTCATTCCGCTGCAAAATTTTTAATTCCCGTTGCAAAAGGGCTCTTTTCAATTGCAAAAGGTTGCGTTTAATTTGAAAATCCTAGATATGAGTAAATCAGAGCACTTCAAGAAACCAATGCTGACTATAATAATACAAACAACAACCACCATAAGTTTACTGAAAGAATACAAAACATAACAAGTCATATAAACGAAGAACAGGTAAACTCTAATACTTAGTATGGGTAATGAACTACAAGTAGAACTATAGATAAATCATATGTATTACTTATTACATCAGTATATGTAACGACAGGATTTCCCCTTAAGCTAGAATAGCTCGTCGAGGTCCAGTGGTTCGTACAGAAATTTATTTGTTGAATATGTGAGAGAGAAAGACCAGTGTGATTTGTTGTTCAATAAATCGTTTTTTCTGTATTTATTAATTGCGAGATTCGTTTGTGTTAGCAAAGTTAAATGACTTAGTTTCTACGTTGGCCGAATTGTTCCACTAAAGTCTGTCGTCCGAATGGGCTCCCTGGGGTTCGTTGATACGAGACCTGGATAAGTACTCGTGGCCTTAGGATTGGATGGGTTGGTGGTTGTTGGGCTGAGGCCTGGACAAATATTCTCCGGGTTTTCACGGTTTCAGGAAAGGATCAGGGCTACAGGCTGTTGGGCTGAGAGTATTAGGGAGATAGGGGGAGATGCAAAGCTACTGTTGCGAGAAACCTGAATTGGTACTCAAGCAGACTGCAAGGATCTAAGATACGGTTGCGAGAGACCTTAATAAGTACTCAAGCACTACAGGATCTAGGATACGGTTGCAAGAGACCTTAATGAGTACTCAAGCACTACAGGATACTCAAGGATACGGTTGCGAGAGACCTTAATAAGTACTCAAGCACTACAGGATATTTGAGGATACGGTTGCAAGAGGCCTTAATAAGTACTCTAGCACTACAAGAATCTAGGATACGGTTGCGAGAAACCTTAATAAGTACTCAAGCACTACAAGGATCGAGGATATGGTTGCAAGAGACCTTAATAAGTACTCAAGCACTACAGGATATTCAAGGATATAGTTGCGAGAGACCTTAATAAGTACTCAAGCACTAAAAGGATATTCAAGGACAATAAAGGACCCACCAAGGATGTGTAATGACTTACACAAGGATGTGCAAGGATATGAGGATTCGATCCCAGGATGCTCGAATGGAATTGATGATGGTTAACTTACCGCTTGGATGTTGCTGCTTCCGTGGTCTATGTTTGATCGCCCTTTTATATGGGAGTCCAAACACGTGTCTTGTGGTAGATTAACGGGACCTTGTTTCAGAGAACATTATAACGGGACATCTCCCTCTCTCGCCCTTGCTCTTCGTAAGAAAAACCCACAGAACAAAAGCGCTCTCCTGTTTCATACTTTATTTATATAAAAAACACAACTTTGGAACAAAAAAAATCAGAGTGTGGGCGAAAATGAACTCCTTGTGATTTTCGTCGTCACATATATTAATAACAGAACATATATTATTGTCAAAATTGAATAAAACGTCGAAATTTGTATTAGGCCAAACAAAGCTTAATAAAATCCATAACATTATGAACAATCATTCGCTAAAAAAGTATAGGTGAAATAAATTATAACTAATATTTTGTACGACCTACCGTGCTCTATGTAACTGCGTTTAATCTGTTTTTTATAACATATACTAGTTTATGTGCCGTTTCATTTTTCAGATCGTCTTTGCTTTTTATAGGTTTTAAGAAATCGTTACATGATCCATATCTTTATACAATGTTTGGAAGAAATTTAGTTTTGTACTTGCTACTATATGTAGACGGTGTACTGATTGCCGGAAATGATTTGAAAGTAATTAGAGAAGGTAAAATCGGATCTACATGCATCATTCAAAATGCCCGATTGTGGACCCCTACAATATTACTTGAAACGAAGAACTAAATGCACAATGAAGCGGAATCAGAACAATCACATTGAAAAGATTCTTGAAAAATTCTCAATGAACGAGTGCAATCCTACAAAAACTCCAATGGAAAAACATTGATTCTTCCAACCAAGAGTTAACGGGCAAGCCATATCGTGTTGGGAAGCCTAATGTATTATATGTTAAGCGTCCGACCAGACATATGTTATCAAATACGTACATGGGTAGATTTCAAAACAGTTCAGGCGAGATACATTGGTCCGCATTAAAAAAAATGTTCGCTACATTAAAAGAATCAAGAACTCGACATGGTTTTCGAAGATAATTTTAGTGATGAAGAGCTTATTGCGTTCGTAGATGCCGATTGGGCTTCAAATAACACAGGCCGCAAATCTGTAGGCGGGTTTATTTTCAAAGTTTTTGGTTGCCCTCTATCATGGAGCAGTAGTGAAGAGACGATAGTTGCAACCTCATCAAGCGAAGCAGAGTACATAGCCCTCAGTTATGCTATTTCGGAATAAGATAATAGTACATAGAATCACAATCACAAAAAATAAACAAAGCATGAAAAAGCGAGAATTATCTTAGTACCATATACAGGATAACTTTATCACTGCCCACATAATCCACTATCATATCTTAACGAAAAATCATGGCATACTCCTTTATTACTTAGGACCAACTAAAATGATAACCAATTACAAGAACTTGGAGCATCGTAAATCTAGATACGTTTGAAAAAGCATATACAAAACATAGATAACACGCTAACAACTCTCGCAAAACATAATTTTCAAATGGAAACCACAAAAAATTACCAATCTTAGGATATCTTAAGATAAAACGTAAATTTCTACAACAGGCGAAAACGCGAAATTATAAATGGATTACGATCTGTGATTAAAACTATTATTAATATGGATGCATATGATACAGACAGAGGAAATTTAGTATTTTTAAATTAAACGAAAACTTTTGCAACGGAAATTAAACTTTTTGCAATGGAACTGATTTTTTTTTTGCAAATCAAATGAAAATTATGGATATATGTATAGAAAGGAACATAACAAAATATGTTTATACCCTCCACCATACATAGTATGGAGGGTATATTAAGTTCGTCTTTCCGTTTGTAACTCATCGAAATAATCATTTTAGACCCAACAAAGTATATACATATATTCTTGATCAGCGTAAAATTCTAAGACGATTTGGCCCTGTCCGCCGTCTGTCCGTCTGTTGTAATCACGATACAGTCTAAACGAAATAAGAAAGGAAGCTAAAATTTTGCACAGATCTCTCTTTTGTCTGCAGGCAGGTCAAGTTCGAAGATGGGCTATATCGGTCCACGATATAGTATAGCCCCCATATAACGTTATCCCCCGATATTCGGTGTTTTGATGATGTTAGCCATATTTTTTAAGTGAATTGGCTAAAATTCCACACAAGCAGTCCTTTGTGAGTACTTTACCCCTGAAATAGAGTTGTCTATATAGGTCTACGATTAAAACAAATTGTTCTATATTGATTTAATGTTAACTATTTCCATATAAAATATTTGTAATACTTAACTTAGGAATATTTAGCATGGAAATGTTTTAATTTACAATTTGTTACTACAACAATTGAACAATTAAGAAATAATATCAGTAAATATAGATATAAGTAATCAAAAAATCGTCTTCAACTATTTATTACCAACAATTAGTAGATTTTAGGTTTAAAACTTACTAAAAACAAAAATGTTTCGTTATGTTTCTTTCTATAAGCCTAAAAAGTTTAAATCAGTTTGCAAAAATGTTCGTTTCATTTGCAAAAGGTTTTGTTTAATTTGAAAATCCGACATATGAGCAAATCAGAGCATTACAAAGGGCTTCATTCCGCTGCAAAATTTTTAATTCCCGTTGCAAAAGGGCTCGTTTCAATTGCAAAAGGTTGCGTTTAATTTGAAAATCCTAGATATGAGTAAATCAGAGCACTTCAAGAAACCAATGCTGATTATAATAATACAAACAACAACCACCATAAGTTTACTGAAAGAATACAAAACATAACAAGTCATATAAACGAAGAACAGGTAAACTCTAATACTTAGTATGGGTAATGAACTACAAGTAGAACTATAGATAAATCATATGTATTATTTATTACATCAGTATATGTAACGACAGGAATTCCCCTTAGGCTAGAATAGCTCGTCGAGGTCCAGTGGTTCGTACAGAAATTTATTTGTTGAATATGTGAGAGAGAAAGACCAGTGTGATTTGTTGTTCAATAAATCGTTTTTTTTCTGTATTTATTAATTGCGAGATTCGTTTGTGTTAGCAAAGTTAAATGACTTAGTTTCTACGTTGGCCGAATTGTTCCACTAAAGTCTGTCGTCCGAATGGGCTCCCTGGGGTTCGTTGATACGAGACCTGGATAAGTACTCGTGGCCTTAGGATTGGATGGGTTGGTGGTTGTTGGGCTGAGGCCTGGACAAATATTCTCCGGGTTTTCACGGTTTCAGGAAAGGATCAGGGCTACAGGCTGTTGGGCTGAGAGTATTAGGGAGATAGGGGGAGATGCAAAGCTACTGTTGCGAGAAACCTGAATTGGTACTCAAGCAGACTGCAAGGATCTAAGATACGGTTGCGAGAGACCTTAATAAGTACTCAAGCACTACAGGATCTAGGATACGGTTGCGAGAGACCTTAATAAGTACTCAAGCACTACAAGGATCGAGGATATGGTTGCAAGAGACCATAATAAGTACTCAAGCACTACAGGATATTCAAGGATATAGTTGTGAGAGTCCTTAATAAGTACTGAAGTACTAAAAGGATATTCAAGGACAATAAAGGACTCACCAAGGATGTGTAATGACTCACACAAGGATGTGCAAGGATATGAGGATTCGATCCCAGGATGCCCGAATGGAATTGATGATGGTTAACTTACCGCTTGGATGTTGCTGCTTCCGTGGTCTAAGTTTGATCGCCCTTTTATATGGGAGTCCAAACACGTGTCTTGTGGTAGATTAACAGGACCTTGTTTACTCCATTTGAATGTCTCAACAACATAATCAGAGAACATTATAACGGGACATCTCCCTCTCGCGCCCATGCTCTTCGTAAGAAAAACCGACAGAACAAAAAAATCAGAGTGTGGACGAAAATGAACTCCTTGTGATTTTCGTCGTCACATATATTAATAACAGAACATATATTATTGTCAAAATTGAATAAAACGTCGAAATTTATATTAAGCCAAACAAAGCTTAATAAAATCCATAACATTATGAACAATCATTCACTAAAAAAAGTATAGGTGAAATAAATTATAACTAATATTTTGTACGACCACAACGGAATCATCGCCATGCTTATCTGTGTGTATTAAATTTTTAAATAGAAGCTCTTCTTCCGCCAAACCCTTTGCTTTCCATCACATCTAAATATATTCAATTAATATCATCACTTAAAAGTAAAGGTCTATATCATTTCTTGTATGCTTTTTAGCAAACTCAATGCTTTTTGCTCTGTTCACATCACTTAAAAAGGTGCTCCCGGCTATGATATCTGCCAATCTTAGTACACTGCCTACGGTTGTGGAAGGACGCTTACTTTCTATTTTGCACACATGTTTATTTTGCCAGTAGGCAGTTTAAGTTTGTGAATGGGCCATATAGGTGCACGTTTTCACATAGCTCCCTTATGACGGTACCTCCCGATATTCGGTATTTTGATGATTTTAGCGAAATTATCCTCTGGAATTGTTTGAAATTTGATATTTTAAGTTCGAAATGGATACTACTATATGTGGACGATGTATTGATTGCGGGAAATGATTTGGAAGTAAGCAGAGAAGGTAAAATCGGATCTACATGCATCATTCAAAATATCCGATTGTGGATTCCTACAATATTGCTTAATGCACAATGAAGCTGAATCAGAAATATCACATTGAAACGATTCTTGAAAAAATCTCAATGAACGAGTGTAATGCTACAAAAACTCCAATGGAAAAACATTGATTCTTCCAATAAACTATATCGTGAAATGTTGGGAAGCCTAATGCATTTAATGTTAAGCGTACTACCAGACATATGTTATCAAATATCGTACATGGGTAGATTTCAGAACAGTCCAGGCGAGATACATTGGTCCGCATTAAAAAGAATTGTTCGCTACATTAAAGGAACTAAGGAACTCGACATGGTTTACCAAGATAATTTTAGTGATGAAGAGCTTATTGCGTTCGTAGAAGCCGATTGGGCTTATCTGACCGCAAATCTGTAAGCCCTCTATCATGGAGCAGTAGTAAAGAGACAATAGTTGCAACCTCATCAAGCGAAGCAGAATACATAGCCCTCAGTTATGCTATTTCGAAATAAGATAATATTACCTAGAATATCATGAAAACAGCAATCGCAAAAATAAACAAAGCATAATAAAGCGAGAATTAACTTTGTATTCTTCACAGAATGACTTTACCACTGCCCGAATTATACAATATTATATCTTAACGAAAAATCTTGGCATACTCTCTTATTACTTAGGACCCACTAAAATAATAAACAATTACAAGAACTTGGAGCACATTGTAAATTTTGATACGTTTGATAAAACATATACAAAACATAGATAACGTGCTAACAACACTCGAAAAATATAATTCTCAAATGGAAACCACAAAAAAAAGCTAATCTTAAGATATCCTATGATAAAACGCAAATTTCTACAACTTTTACCCTTTAACAGGCGAAAACACGGAATTATAAATGGATTACGATCTATGATTAAAACTATTAATAATATGGATGCGTATAATGCAGAGGAAATGTAGCATTTTTAAATTTAACGAAAACTTTTGCAATTCAAAATGAAACCTTTTGCAACGGAAATGAAACGTTTTGCCATGAAGCTGAATTTTTTCAAATGAAATCTATAGATCTATAGAACGGAACATAACAAAACATTTTTATTTTTAATAGGTTTCAAATTAAATTAACAAACTATTACTTCAATTTCAATTATTGTAAATCCAAATTGTTCTATATTGATTTGATATAAAATATTTCCATCATCATCAATTTCAATATTTGTAATACTTAACTTAGGAATATTTAATATGGTCTCACTCCGCTGCAAAATTTTTAATTTCCGTTGCAAAAGGGCTCGTTTCAGATGCAAAAGGTTGCGTTTAATTTGAAAATCCTAGATATGGGCAAATCAGAGCACCAATGCTCACTATAATAATACAAACAACAAGCACCATAAGTATACTGAAAGAGTAGAAAATATAACAAGTCATATAAACGATGAACAGGAAAACACTTAGTATGGATAGTGAACTACAAGTAGAACAATTGATAAATCATATGTATTACTTATTACATCAGTATATTAAAAAGTAATTTAAATAAAATAACAGATCCTATATTATTGCCAAAATTGAATGAAACGTCGAAATTTATATTAAGCCAAACAAAGCTTAATAAAATCCATAACATTATGAACAATCATTCATTACACCTTATAACCCCAGAGCACAGGTATCAAACGCTAAAATTGCAAGAATACTATACCGATACCAATAGTTTGTAATTTGTCTAGGTTGGTTAGTATTGGTTAGTATTTTCATATAGCCCCAATGTAACGGTACCTCGCGGTATTCGGTATTTTGATGATTTTTGCTACATCTTTTCACAGACTTGGGTACAAAATTGCATTTCTAGGTCGTAGTGGGCTTTCGCTCCGGTGGCAAAGCATTAAATATCTATGTCCAGTATTGGTTTGACCCCCATGTAAATGCTCCACCCAATTCATGATTTTTTGCAAAGTTTAAATGCCACATCCCCATGATTTCGAATACAGATCGTTTTTTAAAAGAATGTTACCTAACGGTGGAGTTTATTAAAAGTTTTCCCTGTTGAAACTTATGTTGTTTTACTTATTAGCATACATATTCTAATCCTATCAGCTGAAAATTATCAGATATATCATAAAATTTCATTAGTAGAAATAAACGTTAGTCCATAAATCGTGTAAAATGAGTAAAATATTTAATACTTGAACGAACCCTGTTCCAATGTATACTAGTAAAAAACGGACAATTCCCAATGTATAGGTCGCCTTTTCGATAACAAGCAAACAATCTGCCAAATGAACATTGTGGGGCTTAAACACTAAACACTAAACTGCTATATAATAATACCATCCTTCTCAATAACTCACCAAAACTCGTAGTTACATTCACTTGCAGAAATAACTTTCGAAATATATTCACGCTTCTTATAAAATTCCAGAATTGTAGCGTCAACATCAACGATGTCTGGTATGACGGTGGTACAATCGAATTTTGAAATAACAAATTCAGGGGCACAGAAAAGTACAAAAAATACAAAAAACGTCGTTTTCGCCAAAACTAACTAACTAATATTATTTCTTAATTTTTCAATTATTGTAAAACCAAATTGTTCTATATTGATTTGATGTAAAATATTTGCATATTGATATTTGAATATTAAATATTTGTAATACTTAAATTTGGAATGTTTAAATAAAGTCAATAAAGAACAATTTGTTATTACATTTGTTATTACCGTTATATGGGGCCTATACGAAGAATTTAAATGCGAAATTTGAAACAGTATTCATTACGAACTTCAAATGCGAAATTTTAAAAAATTCCGGTAAATAATGTCGCTAAATTATCAAAATACCGAATATCGGGGGAGGTACCGTTATATGGGGGCTATACGAAGACGTGGACCTGCACAGACAATTTTCTGTCATAGGCTGTAGTATCCATTACGAACTTTAAATGCGAAATTTGAAACAATTCCGGTAAATAATGTCGCTAAAATCATCAAAATACCGAATATCGGTAGGGTTCCGTTACATGGGGGCTATACCAAGACGTGGACCTGCACAGAAAATTTACTGTCGTAGGCTGTAGTATTCATTACGATATTCATATACCAAATTTGAAATAGTTTCGGTAAATAATGTCGCTCAAATCATCAAAATACCGAATATCGGGGGGTACAGGTCTGTAGTATACATTCCGAACTTCAAATACCATATTTGAAATAATTCCGGTGAATAATGTCGCTATAATCATCAAAATGCCGTTATATGGGGGCTATACGAAGACGTGGACCTGCACAGACAATTTTCTGTCATAGGCTGTAGTATCCATTACGAACTTTAAATGCGAAATTTGAAACAATTCCGGTAAATAATGTCGCTAAAATCATCAAAATACCGAATATCGGTAGGGTTCCGTTACATGGGGGCTATACCAAGACGTGGACCTGCACAGAAAATTTACTGTCGTAGGCTGTAGTATTCATTACGATATTCATATACCAAATTTGAAATAGTTTCGGTAAATAATGTCGCTAAAATCATCAAAATACCGAATATCGGGGGGTACAGTTATATAGGGGCTGAACGAGGACGTGGACCTGCATAGACAATTTTCTGTTATAGGCTGTAGTATACATTCCGAACTTCAAATACCATATTTGAAATAATTCCGGTTAATAATGTCGCTATAATCATCAAAATGCCGAATATTGGGAGGAACCGTTATATGGGGGCTATACGAAGACGTGGAGCTGCAAAGACAATTTTCTGTCTCAGGCTGTAGTATCCGTTTCGAACTTCAGATACCAAATTTGAAACAATTCCTGTGAATAATGATGGACGCCCACTTCTGGATTTACTGCATTCACTTCTGTTGTTGTTGTAGATTTTATAACAGTCTGAACATTGAATTTTGGACGTCCAACAATTTTAGATATTTTACTTAAGTATTTTCAGTCTTTTTAATCTGAGT
Source organism: Musca domestica (assembly GCF_030504385.1). Lineage (NCBI taxonomy): Eukaryota > Metazoa > Arthropoda > Insecta > Diptera > Muscidae > Musca > Musca domestica. The sequence goes on along the minus strand of NW_026712328.1, from coordinate 2,995,491 downwards.
TTTACGATTCCTAACGTCTATTCTAATTTCACTGACTTATGCCTATTACTTTCATTTCTGGAATTCAAGTAAACACCGCAGAAACACGTAAATTCTGTTATTTAATTTAATTTAATTCTTTAACATAATGTTGCACCCCGGACGTACACATAATTCGCGCAGCAGCGCGTTTTAGTTCGGTTGCAACAAAGTGGAAAAGCTAACCGCATGCCATTGGGGCCGGGACATTTCCACATTTCTGTCCATACTTGATACATTCATGCGTCTCCGCAATTTTAGTATAAAACAAGTAAAAAAGCAGTAAGTTCGGCCGGGCCGAACTTTGAATACCCTCCACCATTTGGAACGAATTAGAAATTTTTCAAAAAAATAAAATCCAATAAAAATTATTTTAAAATCTTTAAAATATCTAATATAGGAAGGTGCCGATATATGGGGGGATATACGATATTGTGGACCTATAAAGACAAATCTATGTCTGCGTGTAAAGTACTCACAAGGAACACCTTTTATGGATTTTCAGATAATTCCATTGGAAAAAGTGGCTAAAATCATCAAAATACCGAATATAGGGGAGTACCGTTATATGGGGTATATACGATATTGTGGACCTATATAGACAATTCCGTTTCAGGGGTAAAGTGCTCACAAAGAACTCCGTATGTGGATTTTCAAACAATACGATTGGAAAATGTGGCTAAAATCATCAAAATACCGAATATCTCGGGGTACCGTTATATGGGAGCTATACGTTATCGTTAACCTATATAGATAATTCTCTGTCGGGGAGTAAAGCGCTCACAAAGAACCCCCTGTGTACAAAGAACTCCTTGTGACCATTCCGTTGAAAGATATGGCTAAAAACATCAAAATACCGAATATCGGGGGTACCGTTATATGAGGGCTATACGATATCGTGGATCTATATAGACAATTCTTTTTCAGGAGGTAAAATGCCCACAAGGGACTTCTTTTGTGGAATTTCAGACAATTCCATTGAAAAATGTAGCTAACATCATCAAAATACCAAATATCGGAGGGTACAGTTATATGGGGGCAATACGATATTGTGGACCTATATAGATAATTCTCTGCCGAGGTACAAAGTACCCACAAGGAACTCCTTATGTGGATTTTCAGACAATTCCGTTGAAAAATGTGGGTAAAATCATCAAAATACCGAATATCGGGGGGTACCGTTATATGGGGGATATACGATATCGTGGACCTATATAGACAATTCTTTTTGAGGAGGTAAAATGCCCACAAGGGACTCCTTTTGTGGAATTTCAGACAATTCCATTGAAAAATGTGGCAAAAATCATCAAAATACCGAATACCGTGAGGGTACCGTTATATGGGGCTATACGATATTGTGGACCTATATAGATAATTCTCTGCCGATGTATAAAGTACCCACAAAGAACTCCTTGTGAGGATTTTCAGACAATACCGATGAAAAATGTGGGTCAAATCATAAAATATCGAATATCGGGAGGTACCGTTATATGGGGGCTATACGATATTGTGGACCTATATAGATAATTCTCTGCCGAGGTATAAAGTACCCACAAGGAACTCCTTATGTGGATTTTCAGACAATTCCGTTGAAAAATGTGGGTAAAATCATCAAAATACCGAATATCGGGGGGTACCGTTATATGGGAGATATACGATATCGTGGACCTATATAGACAATTCTTTTTGAGGAGGTAAAATGCCCACAAGGGGTTTCTTTTGTGGAATTTCAGACAATTCCATTGAAAAATGTGGCTAACATCATCAAAATACCGAATATCGGAGGGTACAGTTATATTATATCTATATATTATATAGATAATTCTCTGCCGAGGTACAAAGTACCCACAAGCAACTCCTTATGTGGATTTTCAGACAATTCCGTTGAAAAATGTGGGTAAAATCATCAAAATACCGAATATCGGGGGGTACCGTTATATTGGGGATATACGATATCGTGGACCTATATAGACAATTCTTTTTGAGGAGGTAAAATGCCCACAAGGGACTCCTTTTGTGGAATTTCAGACAATTCCATTGAAAAATGTGGCAAAAATCATCGAAATACCGAATACCGTGAGGGTACCGTTATATGGGGGCTATACGATATTGTGGACCTATATAGATAATTCTCTGCCGATGTATAAAGTACCCACAAGGAACTCCTTGTGAGGATTTTCAGACAATTCCGATGAAAAATGTGGGTCAAATCATAGAATATCGAATATCGGGAGGTACCGTTATATGGGGGCTATACGATATTGTGGACCTATATAGATAATTCTCTGCCGAGGTATAAAGTACCCACAAGGAACTCCTTATGTGGATTTTCAGACAATTCCGTTGAAAAATGTGGGTAAAATCATCAAAATACCGAATATCGGGGGTACCGTTATATTGTAGTAAATTATGCCGCTAAATTTCCGTACGAGTACGTAAATATGTTAATAACTGTTTGCTGTGATACATATTCTATTTTTAAATTTTGCCTTCTGTTGTTATTCTGATGTAGATTCTGTAATGTTACTATATTATGTTAATAGCATTAGGCACAAATGTTAAGTAGTACACTGCCGGCGGCACAGGAGTAGAACGTTTGATTCGGATGGCCGAGGACATAAGTTCAAATCCCGCGCAGATCAAATTTTTATTATTGTTCTTTGTTTTTTTTCTTAACATTAATTGTTGATGAAATTTACCAAAATCCACTGCTGTAGGTATTTCAAAAAATTTTTTATAATTTTGTTTTTGTTTTATCATTAACCTCAAATTTTATCATTGCGTAATTTTGATGGAAGGAATAGATAAATCGATTGCAATACATTCAAGAATTTATGGCAATAGTATTGGTATTAAACATACGTAGCAGTTATGTTTTTTAAGACAGACATTCGTCAAGCTCTCTCCAACTCAGGTTCCATACAGTGGTGAATATCTTAAGCCCCAAGATCTTCGCTTAGCTAGAAGCAATGCGATAAGTGATCGCTCTTTTTCTTGTTTGATCGACTACCGAACACACGCATCACGAGAAGTAATAGTGTGTAACAGTCAAACTTTAAGACAAGTGCCTTTAATAAGTGAACAGCAAACAAGAAGAAAACCACCATTGCTTTCTTTGGCAACATTTTTATAAAATAACAAGAAAAAAAAAAGTTAATAAAGAAATAGAAGACCAAATAACGTCTGTGGCAATATATCAGTGCTAAGATTCCCAACATTATTGGGGAAAAACCACCGTAAAAATCCCATTTCTTCGGATTAATTCTGGCAAGCATTTCCCGCCGAAACCCTGGATGGAATCTGCAGGACGGACGTAATTTATAATGGCTAGAATATTCTCTAACTCCGCCATATATCCTAATTGAGCAACCGACATTTTGCTATTCGCTATAAATTCAGCAAAAATATTAATAATTGAACCTTATTACAAAGGCGAATACAACGATAAAAAAATAAAAGTCCATTGGAAATCATAAATTCGAAAATCTCTATTTTGCCAAAATCGGTCACTGTGCGAGACAGCACGTGCATCGAACAGACGAGCCCCCAGCAACAAACATCGTGCATCGAACAGTCGAGCCCCCAGTAACAAACGTCGAACATACAGCAAACGCATCTATGCAAAAACAACTGATGCCTGAGGGCTTGTACCGAACAAAAAAATTGCATCTTATTGGGTACGGCAAATCTAAGCCCTAATTAAAAGGCTGTCGATAAGAACCGCCATAGCCTAGCGCATAAGCAGCTGTCGCTGCAACCATCGTCGATCTAGCAGCCTGGGTTCGATTCCCGGTTGAAGCAGGAGCCAGTTTATAAAATTATGAATTATTAAACAAAGTATTAAAACAGCATAAGTATCATTAAAAATCGCAAAATTAGAATGATATAACAACATAGAAACCTATGCAAACATTTTAAAACTAAATTTCTCAAAAAAAACATATTTCAGAAACTATCCACACATCTGATATCCATGTGACATGAAAATCGTCGTCTTACAAAAGTCCTGAAAAACACACACACTTAAATGATCGTCGAGGCATCGGAGTTCATCATCTATGTATGTATGTGCAAATAAGGATAAGAACATCAGAGTAAGTCTTTGTATACAAACACAAGGAATTTAATTTGAAATATTTGCATATGTTTTAGGGGGTAGAAAATTTGTAGATTCATTTAAAGAAAGAAAAATCTCTTTTAAACAAAGATAGATGTTAATAGTTTTTTAAATTTGTTTTCTTCAAAAAACCCCTATCTCTCTTAATTATACTGTTTTTACATATATATATTTTTATAATGTCAAGGAAATAGGACATTATACTAAGCATCATAAAAATAGTGTATATGCTTTTGTAGTAATTTTTTTCAAACAAAACCATTTATAGTTATATATCTCCTTAATAATTTGGTAAGGTAACACCAACAATGTGTAAATGGTTCTGTTCGTAAACTAGCATAAACATATCATACCTTTATTTCATAAGTTAAAACATGATAAAAGTTTTTAAAAAAATCAATTGTTATTTAATTTGTATTCCAATATAAATTTTACTATCTAGGCTTAGTGACTTTAATATGAATTCCTCTCTGATCTATTTAAATATCAAATTTCAATTAGCTCTAATTTTTTTGATATGAATTTTCCGAATAAATATTTTGTAAACATCATGGAATAATAACTTAAATATTTTCTTACTGGAGTGAGGTAAACTAACTAGGGTTCTCGTATTTGGGGTCTCTATAAATTCATGCTCTAGAGACCATGGTAGGGCAGGGTAAGAAGCTCAACTCCATTTTCCACCTGGAGTTCCATAGGCATTTCAAGAATTGAACTTTTTTTTCCATATTCTGAATCAACAGGGGTACAGTGTTTGATCAGAGTTTAGTCCACTATCAGCTTTTAGTTTCTTTTGTTGCTTTTAATATGGGAGTCTATAATAATTTTTATTTATGTTTGGAAAGATTCATAAATACTCAAGATGGACTCGAACCCCCCACCCGACTGTTTAGCTAGCACTATCCAATGGCTCCCACAGTCCGTTTTGTGTTTCAATTAACTATCAATTTTTAATATCTGTGTCTCTTTCCAATGTCGATAATACATGAGCCAAAAGGCATTGTGGATCCTTCATAGATCCTTAAAAATATCGAAACCGTTTTTTTTTCTGTTCGTCACATAAATAGAATGGCGCCCAACGTGGGGCGTAACTCATATGCGAGTTAACTCATATTCAAATATACATCCTTCAAAATATGAAATTATAAAAAAAAAAAAAAAAAAAAAAAAAAAAAAAATGAAGCTTTTATGATTGCCAAATAAACCTTGCAGAAACTATGTTAGGATCAGGAAGAAAGGGATAATACAATTGAGAAGCCTCTCTGGATTTCAGTTTTTTTGATCCATTCGGAAAATACGACCGAGATGTGAATTATCAATATATTTTTTTTCTCCTTATATAGCTTGTTTATAGCTTAGTTCAAATGAATTTTTATTGTGTGCCTGTGTTATCATTATCCTGACAATTGCTTGGATTACCTTATTATGCTAGCTGCGCGATAAGGTCTAAAATTTGTCGGTTCGTTTATATGATGAATTTGTATAATGGTTTGGCACATAATATTATTGTTTGAAGAATTCTAAATAGAATCTACACAGCGAAAATTTTCAATTTTCCTATCCATATAGCTTCACTTTTGTGATATTTTATTGTTTTTTTTTTTTTGTTTATAACTGCAGCATATAATGGTAAATTCTTTAGGAATGCTGTCAGGTGATTGTAATCATTTGGGATTTACCATTATGTATTTGTAAATACTTCGTGATATTGAGTGCCCTAAAAATAAGTTTTTCTTCTTCTCAGTAGCTTTCATTAATTAGTTTTTTACTTCAAATATTTTGTTTGTACAAGATATTAGCAACATAATACTTGTCGGTACTTTCAGGATTTTCAGTTTTCCGGTGGTCCGGGAAAATTTCTGACCGAGAGGTTTCCCACAATAGTTTATATTACAGTAACTTGTCGGCAAAATATTTGTTAAAATTACCTAAAGTATATATATAGTTTCTTATTTATGAGATTTCGTTGATTTGACTTAGTTATAATCATCCAGACTTTTCCTGGATGTACTTTATTTTGCTGTTTGCGAAATAAAGTCCGGAAATATCTGTAAAACAAAAATGAATTTAAAGTATGATTGGTTGTCATCAAATAAATCTGTGTGATAAGAAACTTATATACTCCATAGCCCTGTATTGTACACCAAATTCAATTCTCAGATGTTTGCCTATTTTTTCTAACTTTTACCCAATTATTACCTCACTCCCAAAAGTAAGAAAAGTACAATAATATAAAGTTTACACATTGTCTGTTGGGATAACAACCAAATATCGAAAAAAAAAATAATCTAAGATTTTTGTATCTATCTTTTTCAATTTTTATATTAATTTTTTCAAAATGTCAGTTGCTCACAGTCCTATAACAAACCCTAATAGAGATTCAATAGTTGAGGAGCAGTTAAAATGTCCTTCCTGCCTAGAAGTCATGCAGCCACAAGGACAGGAATGTTGCATTATTGAAACATGTCAACATGTCTTCCACTATGCTTGTATAGAACAAGCACTAGCAAACTCATCTGAATGTCCCTTTTGTAAGACTGCATGTGAACTTGTCAATTTAAAGAAATACCCCATTGTAAGTGTGGAGTCGGCTCAATTGTCCACCCAGACCGGGACCATAAAGAAAAATCGTCCTTCTTACCGAGGTAAAAGCCGCGCTACGGTGGCAAATAGACCAGTAACCCGAAATTTGAGTAGAACTGTATTTTCTGAAAATTTGAATGTTAGCAATGATCATGATTTGCCTACAAACAATACCATTGAATTAGTAGATGAATCTGCCACACAAAATAATGTAAATCCTGGCCAAAATTTTTACAGTATTTCAACTGCCATGCAAAACCAAAATGTTCAGAATCCTAGCATACCATCTTCTAACGAAATAGATTATGCGAAAATCAATCAAATGATTGAAAATAATATCGCCAGAATTTTACAGAACTTAAGTATCGGAACACTTATCCCAAATCAGAATAATACGATTCCTCCCAATAATCTACAAAATAATAATTCATATCAAAATTTTAACTCGCACCAGAATTTTAAAAATTTTAATTCAAGAAATTCTAATTCCGTATCTGAAGAAAGTTCTTCGGCCATAAGACCAGATCGAGTGACATTTATCATTCAAAATTGGAATATTCAATTTGATGGTTCTTGTAACAGGTTGTCAGTTGATGAATTTTTGTATAGGGTGAAAACTTTAACCAAGGAGCACCTCAATAATAACTTTGTACATATTTGTAAGAATCTGCCAATTCTTTTAAACGGCAAAGCCAGAGAATGGTACTGGCGATACCACAAAAGCGTAGAATCTATTGAATGGACAGAATTTTGCGGAGCTTTGCGTGCTCAATTCAAAGACCTCCGATCAAATTTTGATCTAATGGAATCCATTAGAAGTAGAAAAATGAAAGTAGGTGAATCATTCGATGCTTTGTATGATTCAATATGCTCTATAGCTGATCGACTTAAGAATCCCATACCCGAAGATGAGATGGTTGAGATTTTAATACGAAATCTAAGACCTGAGATAAGACAGGAATTATTATATGTCCCCATTTTTACAATTGCCCATCTAAGGAAACTCGCTCAAATGAGGGAAAATCTGATGAATGATGAGGTATTCAGGAAGCAAATATCTCAAAAATTACAAATTCCTGGTAACAATATGAATTCTCGCCGAACGGTGGCAGAAATTCAAGGTGAAGACTTCGATTCCGAAGAAGTTAAAGACAACTCTTGCGTAGATGCATTAAAAAGGGATCCAACTAAAATAAAGTGCTGGAATTGTGACGATTTCGGTCATTTTTGGGACGACTGTCTTAAAGAGCGCTCAATATTTTGTTACGGCTGTGGAAGTAAAAATGTTTACAAGCCTCAGTGTGCTCGATGTGCTAACAAGAAATTATCTGTCGCCTCAAAAAACTTCCACACCCCACATCTGCATCCGAATCCGCCATAGCAATGTCAGAATCCTTGTCTTCTAAGGAAAAGACCTTGAACATTCTCAAACCTGATTTAGCCAACCCAACCAAATGTGACCATAAACTATTATACCCAATTCGACCATATCACGAGAGATATAAAGCGTATATGGAAAAACGAAAACAGATATTTTCTGTCTCTGACCTATGTTTGAAAAATATTAAACCTCCAAAAAGGTCAACTCGCAGACTTAGGCTTTATTATAAACAACAGAAAAAAGCTTCTAAATACGTCATATCTACCATTGTCAATAGCCCGAGCGACAAGAGATTTTATGCCAAGGTACAGTTTCTTACTTTCAATGAATACGGCCTGTTAGATACCGGGGCAAATATTTCTTGCATAGGATCAGATTTAGCAAGCGAAGATTTTTCGGAATATCCAGAATTTATTCCTGGAAAAACCTGTGTTCGAACCGCTGATGGTTCAATACAAAGGACCTCAGGATCCTTAAAAGTTCCAATTTATTTCCGTGGTGTATGTCATAAATTAAAAATTTTAATAATTCCATCTATTACTCAACGCCTGATCCTCGGCTTGGACTTTTGGAAAGCGTTTTCTTTAGCGCCTGAAGTTTTCGACAATTCCATCCTAATTAATCCATCCAACTCTTGTGACCCTCCATCTGTTGTATCCTCTGTTTGTCCTTCCGATCCTAAGATATCCACATCTGATCAGGATTTCAAATATCCGTTAAATGATAGCCAACAAATCCAACTAAAAACGATAGTTGAACTTTTTCCTAGTTTTGCCAAACAAGGTTTGGGAAAAACCTCCTATTTAAAACACCACATTGATATAGGTGACGCTAAACCTGTCAAGCAGCGTTTTTATCCTGTATCTCCGGCTGTAGAGAGTCTGATGTATAAGGAGATCGATCGCATGCTCTCACTCGGTGTAATAGAACCTTCAACTTCTGCATGGTCATCTCCAATGAGGATGGTTATAAAACCTAATAAGGTGCGTCTATGTTTAGATGCAAGAAAACTTAATCTTGTTACCAAGAAAGACGCATATCCTCTGCCAAGTATTGAGGGCATTTTTGCTAGGTTGCCTAAAGCGAATATAATAACAAAATTAGACTTAAAAGATGCTTACTGGCAGATCGGATTATCCGAAGAGTCGAAGGCTTTAACCGCCTTTACAGTGCCCGGAAGGCCACTGTATCAGTTTGTGGTGATGCCTTTCGGGCTCTGCACTGCGCCTCAGACTATGTATCGTTTGGTCGACATGATCATTCCACCTGATCTAAGGTATTGCATCTTCGGTTACCTCGATGATATCGTAATTGTCTCAGAAGACTTCGGTAGTCATCTAAGCGTCTTAGTTAGAATCGCTCACGAACTTAAAAAGGCAAATCTGACTATTAATATAGAGAAAAGTCAATTTTGTGTCACAAAAACCAAATACTTGGGTTACGTGATAGGCAACGGTGGGATACAGACTGATCCAGAAAAAGTGGACTCCATTGTTAACTGGCCTGTGCCGAAAACTGTTCGACAAGTTCGAGGGTTTTTAGGTCTCGCGGGGTGGTATCGAAGATTTATTGAGAATTTCTCTTCGGTTACCTTCCCCATATCCGAAACGGTCAAAACAAAGCAAAAATTTAAATGGACTCCAGAAGCACAAAAGTCTTTCGAGACAATCAAATCTCTCCTTACCACAGCACCCGTTTTATCTAATCCAAATTTTGCGAAAAAATTCTTTTTGCATTGTGATGCATCGGATTATGGCTTAGGAGCGGTTTTAGTACAGCTAGATGACGAGGGTAATGAACGTCCAATTGCGTTCATGTCCAAAAAATTGAATACAGCCCAAAGAAACTACAGCATCACCGAAAGGGAATGTTTAGCTGTAATCGAAGCTATTAAAAAATTTCGGTGCTACCTGGAATTACAAGATTTCGAGGTAGTAACGGACCACTCGTCTCTATTATGGCTTATGAAACAAGCAGATTTGACAGGTAGACTAGCTCGATGGGTTTTTAAATTACAACCCTATAAATTTACCATAAGCCACCGAAAAGGGAAAGACCATATAGTACCGGATGTTTTATCCCGAATCTATAATGACGACGTATCCTCCATAGAAACTGTTGAGCCGGAGATAGATTTAAATTCCCCACATTTTGAGGACCGAGATTATGAATTATTAAAAACTAAAATCAAGGGCAATATGTCTAAATACCCTGATATAAAAATAGTCGAAAAGTACATATATATTCGTACTGAGCATTACAGTGGAACCCCAGAACAAGAAGCACTAACATGGAAGTTATGGATTCCTGAAAAACTACGATCATCTCTCATAACTCGATTTCATAACTCTCCTCTTGCCTCTCATGGAGGAATGGGAAAAACCCTGGAATTGATCCGAAGGCATTTCTACTGGCCTGGTATGGTTACCGATGTTAGAGACTATATACGTAGTTGTGAGACTTGCAAAACGACAAAACATCCCAACTATATTATTAAGCCAGAAATGGGCAAATTAGTTCCGTCGATAAGACCCTTCCAAAAATTATTTGTAGACTTATTAGGTCCATACCCCAGGTCCAAGAATGGCTTTATTGGAATTTTTATCGTATTAGACCATTTGACAAAATATCATTGGCTTTGTCCATTGAAAAAATTCAGCTCAACACCGATGCAAGAATTCCTATTGCGAAATATTTTCCATGCCTATGGAGTACCAGAGCTCATTGTAAGTGATAATGGCTCACAATTCAAAGCGAATGAGTTCAACTCATTCCTAACAAAATTTGGCATAAAACATGTGTACACAGCTCTTTATTCACCACAGGCTAACGCGTCCGAACGCGTAAATCGGTCTATAATAGCCAGTATCAGAGCGTATTTAAAATCAGACCAAAGACTCTGGGATGAAAACTTATCCTATATTAGTTGTGCTCTTAGAAACGCCATCCATCAATCCATACAGTGTTCGCCTTATTTTGCCACTTTTGGATTCAATATGATAACGCATGGGGACACATATGAACTCCTCAAGAATCTAAACATGTTGGACGAACCCAATGCTGTAATTCCTCGAGAGGATCAGTTGAAACTAATACGACAGCAACTGAAAACCAATATTGAAAAATCCTACAACATTAATAGGGAAATATATAATTTGCGTACTAGATCAATAGTATACACTGCAGGTCAAGTTGTATACCGTCGCAATTTCGCACAAAGCAGTGCCGAGAAAAAATTTAATGCTAAATTAGCACCCCTTTTCCTACCAGCAAAAGTAAGGAAAAAAGTCGGCAACGTCTATTATGAATTAGAGGACCTCGACGGAAAATTTATGGGTACCTATCACGCAAAAGATATGCGTCCATAATTTATCGCCTAATTCCTATTAAAATTATTATTCAAGGAATTAATTTTACTCGGTTTTGTAGTAAATTATGCCGCTAAATTTCCGTACGAGTACGTAAATATGTTAATAACTGTTTGCTGTGATACATATTCTATTTTTAAATTTTGCCTTCTGTTGTTATTCTGATGTAGATTCTGTAATGTTACTATATTATGTTAATAGCATTAGGCACAAATGTTAAGTAGTACACTGCCGGCGGCACAGGAGTAGAACGTTTGATTCGGATGGCCGAGGACATAAGTTCAAATCCCGCGCAGATCAAATTTTTATTATTGTTCTTTGTTTTTTTTCTTAACATTAATTGTTGATGAAATTTACCAAAATCCACTGCTGTAGGTATTTCAATAAATTTTTTATAATTTTGTTTTTGTTTTATCATTAACCTCAAATTTTATCATTGCGTAATTTTGATGGAAGGAATAGATAAATCGATTGCAATACATTCAAGAATTTATGGCAATAGTATTGGTATTAAACATACGTAGCAGTTATGTTTTTTAAGACAGACATTCGTCAAGCTCTCTCCAACTCAGGTTCCATACAGTGGTGAATATCTTAAGCCCCAAGATCTTCGCTTAGCTAGAAGCAATGCGATAAGTGATCGCTCTTTTTCTTGTTTGATCGACTACCGAACACACGCATCACGAGAAGTAATAGTGTGTAACAGTCAAACTTTAAGACAAGTGCCTTTAATAAGTGAACAGCAAACAAGAAGAAAACCACCATTGCTTTCTTTGGCAACATTTTTATAAAATAACAAGAAAAAAAAAAGTTAATAAAGAAATAGAAGACCAAATAACGTCCATTTCTTCGGATTAATTCTGGTAAGCATTTCCCGCCGAAACCCTGGATGGAATCTGCAGGACGGACGTAATTTATAATGGCTAGAATATTCTCTAACTCCGCCATATATCCTAATTGAGCAACCGACATTTTGCTATTCGCTATAAATTCAGCAAAAATATTAATAATTGAACCTTATTACAAAGGCGAATACAACGATAAAAAAATAAAAGTCCATTGGAAATCATAAATTCGAAAATCTCTATTTTGCCAAAATCGGTCACTGTGCGAGACAGCACGTGCATCGAACAGACGAGCCCCCAGCAACAAACATCGTGCATCGAACAGTCGAGCCCCCAGTAACAAACGTCGAACATACAGCAAACGCATCTATGCAAAAACAACTGATGCCTGAGGGCTTGTACCGAACAAAAAAATTGCATCTTATTGGGTACGGCAAATCTAAGCCCTAATTAAAAGGCTGTCGATAAGAACCGCCATAGCCTAGCGCATAAGCAGCTGTCGCTGCAACCATCGTCGATCTAGCAGCCTGGGTTCGATTCCCGGTTGAAGCAGGAGCCAGTTTATAAAATTATGAATTATTAAACAAAGTATTAAAACAGCATAAGTATCATTAAAAATCGCAAAATTAGAATGATATAACAACATAGAAACCTATGCAAACATTTTAAAACTAAATTTCTCAAAAAAACATATTTCAGAAACTATCCACACATCTGATATCCATGTGACATGAAAATCGTCGTCTTACAAAAGTCCTGAAAAACACACACACTTAAATGATCGTCGAGGCCTCGGAGTTCATCATCTATGTATGTATGTGCAAATAAGGATAAGAACATCAGAGTAAGTCTTTGTATACAAACACAAGGAATTTAATTTGAAATATTTGCATATGTTTTAGGGGGTAGAAAATTTGTAGATTCATTTAAAGAAAGAAAAATCTCTTTTAAACAAAGATAGATGTTAATAGTTTTTTAAATTTGTTTTCTTCAAAAAACCCCTATCTCTCTTTAATTATACTGTTTTTACATATATATATTTTTATAATGTCAAGGAAATAGGACATTATACTAAGCATCATAAAAATAGTGTATATGCTTTTGTAGTAATTTTTTTCAAACAAAACCATTTATAGTTATATATCTCCTTAATAATTTGGTAAGGTAACACCAACAATGTGTAAATGGTTCTGTTCGTAAACTAGCATAAACATATCATACCTTTATTTCATAAGTTAAAACATGATAAAAGTTTTTAAAAAAATCAATTGTTATTTAATTTGTATTCCAATATAAATTTTACTATCTAGGCTTAGTGACTTTAATATGAATTCCTCTCTGATCTATTTAAATATCAAATTTCAATTAGCTCTAATTTTTTTGATATGAATTTTCCGAATAAATATTTTGTAAACATCATGGAATAATAACTTAAATATTTTCTTACTGGAGTGAGGTAAACTAACTAGGGTTCTCGTATTTGGGGTCTCTATAAATTCATGCTCTAGAGACCATGGTAGGGCAGGGTAAAGAAGCTCAACTCCATTTTCCACCTGGAGTTCCATAGGCATTTCAAGAATTGAACTTTTTTTTCCATATTCTGAATCAACAGGGGTACAGTGTTTGATCAGAGTTTAGTCCACTATCAGCTTTTAGTTTCTTTTGTTGCTTTTAATATGGGAGTCTATAATAATTTTTATTTATGTTTGGAAAGATTCATAAATACTCAAGATGGACTCGAACCCCCCACCCGACTGTTTAGCTAGCACTATCCAATGGCTCCCACAGTCCGTTTTGTGTTTCAATTAACTATCAATTTTTAATATCTGTGTCTCTTTCCAATGTCGATAATACATGAGCCAAAAGGCATTGTGGATCCTTCATAGATCCTTAAAAATATCGAAACCGTTTTTTTTCTGTTCGTCACAATATGGGGGATATACGATATCGTGGACCTATATAGACAATTCTTTTTGAGGAGGTAAAATGCCCACAAGGGATTTCTTTTGTGGAATTTCAGACAATTCCATTGAAAAATGTGGCTAACATCATCAAAATACCGAATATCGGAGGGTACAGTTATATGGGGGCTATACGATATTGTGGACCTATATAGATAATTCTCTGCCGAGGTACAAAGTACCCACAAGCAAGTCCTTATGTGGATTTTCAGACAATTCCGTTGAAAAATGTGGGTAAAATCATCAAAATACCGAATATCGGGGGGTACCGTTATATTGGGGATATACGATATCGTGGACCTATATAGACAATTCTTTTTGAGGAGGTAAAATGCCCACAAGGGACTCCTTTTGTGGAATTTCAGACAATTCCATTGAAAAATGTGGCCAAAATCATCAAAATACCGAATACCGTGAGGGTACCGTTATATGGGGGCTATACGATATTGTGGACCTATATAGATAATTCTCTGCCGAGGTATAAAGTATCCACAAGGAACTCCTTGTGTGGATTTTCAGACAATTTCATTGAAAAATGTGGCTAACATCATAAAAATACCGAATATCGGGGGTACCGTTATATGGGGGCTATACGATATCGTGGACCGATATAGCCCATCTTCGAACTTGACCTGCCTGCAGACAAAAGAGAGATCTGTGCAAAATTTTAGCTTCCTATCTTAATTCGTTTAGACTGTAGCGTGATTACAACAGACGGACAGACGGACGGACAGACAGACGGACGGACGGACGGACGGACAGACTGACGGACAGGGCTATATCGTCTTAGAATTTTACGCTGATCAAGAATATATATACTTTGTTGGGTCTAAAATGATTATTTCGATGAGTTACAAACGGAATGACGAAGTTAATATACCCTCCATACCTTTTTTGGTGGAGGGTATAATAAGAAATTGATTTTAAAACATAATTATTACCAGTAGGTGACGAAGTTATTTACCGATTTGCAGAATTTTGAATGGGTTCCGTTGAACTTTATCGGTTTATAATATTTGCTTTTTGGTATTCCTCAAAACTCTGTGTTTATTTGTCTTTGAAGACGGGGCGCAATTTTTTAATATATCTAATTTTCAAAAACATCAAATATCGCGAATTTTAATATATTGGAACGATTTCAAAATATGAAACAAACTCTTGATAAGTTGCTAAGGTAACCAATATGAATTGGTAAGGTAACCAATAAGATTGTTCAATATTGATCCAGGTTTTCATCTGACCCCATATTGATTAGCAATTTTAATTTGCACTTTACAATATTGGCCATGAAAACGGTTAAGATAAAACGAGACCAACTCAGCAAAGCATTTTTATTCGTTGCTTTTTTTTTGGGAAATTGTAACATCTCAAATGAGCAAAATTTTACCTCTCCAGTATCTTTCCTGGAAAGCTTTTTTAACAAACACCACTATATGTAAACTCTAAATTATCTTGAGGCATCCAAGAGAATCGCGTGCAGCAGGGCGTTTTTGTCCGGTTTCTGTAAATTCGCTTACTTATCGCACGTTATGGGTACTTTTTTGTTGATACTTGATTCATCTATGCGACTCCACAAATTTAATATACAAAAAAGAGTTGATTTTAAAACGTATTTATAATCACTAGGTGACAAAATTATTTACCGATTTGCAGAATTAAGAATAGGTTTCGTTGAATTTTTTCTGCTTACCACATCTGTTGTTTGATATTCCTTAAAAACGCTGTGTTTCACTTGCCTTTGAAGACGAGGCGCTTGTATTAACATGGAATTTTTCTTTAATATTTAATAAAATGTTTAACAACATTGATTTCATAATATTGTCCCGATTTAAAAATAACAAATATACTCTAGATAAGTAGCTAAGGTAACTAATGTAAATTGTGTATAAAGCCGTTTTGGCAATTTCTCAAATAGCTTCACAGTGAAACTTTAATATATAATTGAACTATTTGCTTAGTAATGAAGGAATAATAAGTCTTATACAAATTTTTACAAACAATAAGGTATAGCTTTTAGTGTATTACAAATATATATTGAAACACATTCTCACAAAAAATTGTTCAATGTTGATCCAGCTTTTCATCTGACCCCATATTGATTAGCAATTTTAATTTGCATATTGATTAGCAATTTTAGTCGGTACCTCACAATATTGGCCGTGAATTGGCAGAGCCAAGCTCAGTAAAACTTTTTTTTACAAATTTGTTAAAAATATCGAAAAATGTTAATTTCTTTGAAATTTCAAATTTGCAATTCTTTAGAATTTCTCGAATATATTTCCCAAAAAGCTATCCATTTCTAAAAATAGCCACTTCATATAAACTCTAATTTACCTTGAGGCATCCAAGAGCTTCGCGCGCAGCAGGGCGTTTTTGTCCGGTTTTGGTAAAGTTGAAAAGCTTACCGCTCGCCATGGTGGCCGGGGCATTTCTACCTTTTTGTTCATACTTGATCCTTTTATGCGCCTCCACGATTTTATTTTACTAAATAAATTTCTTTTACAACGTTATTGTAACCAGTAGGCGAAAACGTTATTTACCGATTTGCAGTAATCCTCAAAACTCTGTGTTTCACTTGTCTCTGAAGACGAGGCGCTTGTATCCACATGCAATGTTTGCATAGCCTTTTTCTTTAATTTTGTATAAAACGTATAACAACTTAAACGCAAAAATATTGTCCCGATTTCGAAATAACAAACAGACCTTAGATAAGTTGCTAAGGTTACAAATGTAAAATGTGCACCTAGCTGTTTTGGCAATTTCTCAAATAGCTTCACCGTAAAACGTAAATATTAGAAAAGTAATGTAGAAAGCGTAATGTTTTCTTTTCAGAATATAATTTTAATTCTTACAAACGATAAATTTTAGCATTGCGTGTATTCAAAATATATAGTGAAACACATTCTCACAAAAATTGTTCAATATTATTCAGGATTTCATCTGTCACCATATTGATTAGCTATTTTAATTTGCACTTTATAATAATGGGCGTGAAACAGTTAAGACAAATCACAAAATTCGAAAACTATATTATTTCGTGTTTTATTTATTCATTATATTTTTTCCCTGGGGAAGTGCAATTAAGAGGTAAAATTAGGTTTTAGTTTTTGTAATTTATTTTAAGTGTAATATTCACTACTTCTTAAGTTTTAATTCAATAGTTCAAAAGTTTTACTTAAGTAAGGTAGCACTTAAATTTTTTTCATTACAGTTTAAGTTTTAATATATATGTTTTTAGTGGTCAGGCTTTATCCCTATATTGTTGTTTTTATAAAAAAACAACGTTTGTTTATTAGTGGAGAACGATGGTAATGTTTACCAGGGGGTAAGGCAGGGAATACCTAGGTTTCGGAAAGAGCCACCAATCCTCATCAGTTCCCTTGTTTTTTGTCTGGGATATTCTCCCCAGAAGTTATTTTAAAAATAACTTCTATGACAAAAAACATTTTTTACCCAAGTGACTAGATCGTAAGCTCAATAGAAGAGGAACCAAAGAATTAAATAAAACTAAAATTTTTTTGGAAAATCTTCTAAATCTTACAACCGCACTTATAAACATTTACAAACAAGCCACACTGTTCTATTAATAGACAAGGCACGGTCGACGAAGGAGTTTTTGTGTAACAGACAAAACCAACTTACATGGTTATGCTACTTCGTTCAGGTTGAGCGAAGGCATAACAAGTGGAGAAAGATGTAAATGTTTATGAGTGTGGTTGTAAGATTTAGAAGATTTTCCAAAAGAATTTTAGTTTTATTTAATTCTTTGGTTCCTCTTCTATTGAGCTTACGATCTAGTCAGTTGGGTAAAAATGTTTTTTTGTCATAGAAGTTATTTTTAAAATAACTTCTGGGGAGAATATCCCAGACAAAAAACAAGGGAACTGATGAGGATTGGTGTCTCTTTCCGAAGCCTAGGTATTCCCTGCCTTACCCCCTGGTAAACATTACCATCGTTCTCCACTAATAAACAAACGTTGTTTTTTTTTTATAAAAACAACAATAAAGGGATAAAGCCTGACCATTTTGCAACAACAAAATACTACGGTATCCCGAACAAACAAGCCACACTGTTCTATTAATAGACAAGGCACGGTCGACGAAGGGGTTATTGTTGTAACAGACAAAACCAACCAACAACAAAATACTACGGTATCCCGAACAAACAAGCCACACTGTTCTATATGTTTTTAATATAAATGTTTTGTAAAATTTTTTCTTTATTTGTTGTATTTGTGTATTTGTAATAACAATATTTTTTCTTTTTAAATTTTGTATGTAATGTTGTAATGTTGCTTGATGTTTCTGTTGTTTCAGCTTTTTTTAATGTACATTGCGTTCGGACTTAAAATTCGTTAAAAACTGATTATTTTAAAAGTTGCATCGTCACATCAAACCATTTGTGGCTGTTGTCGATGTTATTGATGTTATTGATTGGAATTCAGTATTGGAATTTACCGGTGGCATCATCATTTACATCATTCTGTTTTAATGTTATTTATGTGGGCCCCGAGTGACATGTGTAAATATTCATTAACTATACAGCATAAGGTTTCTCGTTAATCAGTTCCTCTGCATATTCTTGATTGGTCCAGCAAACACGTAGCCCAGTTGCGTACTGTAGACCAGGACATCTCCAATTTCTGGAGCTGTGCACCCATATTTTCTTATGCCGGAGTAAGTGTCCGCCCCTCATTCCACATCGATCGGATTATTTCCTTTTGGGCCAGGGTCAGCAAAGGCTTAGTTTCTAAAACATCTTGTGTTGTCTGAGGAGATGCATATGGGCAGTTCTTCGATTATCAATGTATTTACCTTCAGACTACAAGTACTGTTTGTGCGGCTGGGGAACTTGTGAAGTGGTAAATCCCGCGACTGAAGACCCAGTCGAACGCTGCATACAAAATCTTTGACATCGTCCTAGATTGGCTTACTATGGCCCGCAACATTCTGAACCTTTCGACCGTTATTCGTACCATCACCATTGGTACAAATACCAAATCCCACAAAAAAGCTGGGGTGGTTACGGCCTCTATGTTGAGGTATACCTCGTTCAACTAAGACGCCCCGTGCAGTAAGGTATGGTGCCGTCGTTGCATCTCCGGCAACGAGTTAAGGACGGGCAGTCGACTGGCAATTTCTTCGATACCCCGACGCTTCTCTCTTATACTGAAAAACGCCTACCTGCGGAAACTCTCACAGGCACTGAGGGCATGGTCTTCTTGGTATAGCAGATTTGCTTCTCTGTCTCCTTTCAGGGGGTGCTGAACTGAGGCTTCTGTTGTATCTATGGCCTAGTCTGCTGGGCCTGCGTTGGATTGGGCGCAGGGGTCTGTTAGCGCTTCTTGCTGTTGGACGGGCAGGTGAGTCTGGGCTACGATACAACCCAACATCGATTCATGCGAGCTAACCTAAAACTAAATCTCTGTCTTTGATTTCTCGTTTTAAACCCTCCACCATTCTATGGAGGGTATGTTAACTTTGTCATTCAATTTGTTACTCCTCGAAATACTCATGTCAGACCCAACAAAGTATATATATTCTTGATCAGCGTATAATTCTGAGTCGGTTTAGCGATGTCAGTCTGTCTGTTGTAATCACCATAGGTCCACGTTTTCGTATAGCCCCCATATAAAGGTACCTCCCTATATTCGGTATTTTGATGATTATAGCGACATTATTCACCGGAATTGATTCGAATTTGATATTTGAAGTTCCTAATGGATACTGCCGCCTAAAACAGAAATTGTCTGTGCAGGTCCACGTCTTCCTATATCCCCCATATAACGGTACCTCCCAATATTCGGTATTTTGATGATTTTAGCGTCATTATTCACCGTAGTAGTTTCAAATTACGTATCTAGAATTCGTAATTGGTACTACAGTCGGTGACACAAAATTTTTTGTGCAGGTATTTTGACGGTTTTAGGTACAATACTCACCGAAGTTGTTAGAAATGTCGTATTTGAAATTCGTAATGAATACTACAGACTGTGACAGAAAATTGTCTATGCAGGTCCAGGTCTTCGTATAGCTCCGATATAACGGTATCTCCCTATATACGGTATTTTGAAGATGCTAAATATACCCGTTTTTAATATGGTAATGGCTTATAACAAACAATGCCTATGTAGGTCCACGTCGTAAAGACCCCAATAAAACTGCTATGTTTGGTATTTTTAAGATTTAAAGAGAATTTTTAACGGATTTTTTTTGTTTTAAAAATAAATTTCCAAGTCTAATTTTGAGTGAAGTTATTTTCAATATTCTTCATTAAAGCTAATCGATCTCGCTTTAACAGATCAAATGCTCCCACAAAGTTAGTCCCGTTCTCAGAAAATATACAAGACGGACAATCTCGCCGACGTATAAACCTAAAAAAGCGGAAGTAAAGGCATATGTCGAAAAGTCGCTTGTGGGTACCATATGTATAGCCTTAGTTGGGTTTGCTTTTTGTGTATTAAACAAATTCGACATTTGAGCCATGTGGTAGCATTATTGGTTGCCGTTCGCTATATGTAAGGACTGGCGATTGTACCAATCGTCCATGTAATCACATTAATCTCTAGAGATTTACGTGTCTACACAAGAACAAGGACAGGTTGCAGGCCTCGAGCTGGAAATCCAATCAGGACACATTACCCCAAGGTCCTAAGAGGTTAACTCTGGTTGAATGTTTCAAGCGCCAACAGCAAATTAAGGAAGAAAACCTGACCCGGTTTTCCTCCACGGAAAAACCTAAACACCACAAATGAGGCAAATTGTACGCCTGCTACTACAACCGGCAGCCCTCATAGAAGCTGTGAATGCCGATCTCCATCATCTTTGCAAAAAGCCACACAAATCTGACTACAAATAGAAGCGCTGGAATCTCAGATGAAATGTAACAATTAAAAAAGAAGCTGCGTTTCGGACATAATTATAGGTTAATTTAATTTTCCGTTATAGGTTGAAGTACCCATTACGAACTTCAAATACGAAATTTGACACACTTCCGGTGTATAATGTTGCGAAAATGCTGGAAATACCGAATATCTCGTGGTAGCGTTATATGGGTGCAATACTAAAACGTAGACCTATATAGGTTGTAGTACGAACTTCAAAAACGAAATTTGACGCACATCCAGTGTATAATGTTGCGAAAATGCTGCAAATACCGAATATCTCGTGGTAGCGTTTTATGGGTGCAATACTAAAACGTAGACCTATATAGGCAGTTCTCTTTCAGGGGTTAAGTACTCAGAGAGAACTCCTGGTTTGGATTTTCAGACTATTCCATTGAAAAATGTGCTAAAATCATCAAAATACCGAATACCGGGGTACCATTGTATGGGAGATATACGATATCGTGGAACTATACAGAAATTTCCCTTTCAGAGGGTAAAGTATTCGCAGAGAACGTCTTCTCTAGAATTTATGACAATGCCATTAAAAATGAGATTAACATCATCAAAATATCGAATGGAGGTACAGTTATATGGGAGATATACGATATCGTGGACCTATATAGACAATACTCTTTCAGGGTGTGGAGTACTCAGAAGGAACTACTTGTGTGGATTTTAAACCAATTACAATTTAAAATGTGGCTAAAATCATCAAAATGTCGAATATCTGTAGGTGCAGTTATATGGGGGATATACGATATCGTAGACCAATATAGACAATTCTTTTTCAAGGGGTTAAAAAAGAACCCCTTGTGTAGAATTTTAGACAATTCCATTGAAAAATGTGGTTAAAATCATCAAAATAAATGTGGTTAAAATCATCAAAATACCGCATATCGGGAGATGTACGATATCGTGAACCTATATAGACAATTCTCCTCCAGGGAGTAAAGTACCCGCAAAGAACTCCTTTTGTAGAATTTAAAAATTGTGCCTAAATTCATCCAAATACCGAATATTGAAAGGTACCGTTATGTGGGGAACATTCGATATCGTGGACCGATATAGCCCATCTTCGAACTTGACCTACCTGCACACAAAATCTGATCTGTGTGTTTTAGCTAGCGTGATTACAACAGAAGGGCAGGGACAGGTCTACATTTAAGAAGGGACAGGGCTAAATCGTCTTAGAATTTTACGTTGAATAAGAATATATATACTTTGTTGGATCTAAAATATTATTTCGATGAGTTACAAACTGAATGACGAACTTAATATACCCTTCATGCAATGTATGATGGAGGGTATAACAATTCACGAAACAGCCAAATTGAATAAATAAAAATACAAAAATAAAATTGTTCCGAGTTTCTACTATTTTATATTTCATTAGGAATGCAAATTGTTATGGTCCACCTACATCGACACTCGTGTAGGGTTCCGGCACACTCAGTCATGGCATTTCGTTCCGGGGGATTCTCAACCCTTACCACCAGCAGCTGAAATCTGTTCCCACACATTCCCCAACCAACCTTGACCCTTTGTTCCAAAAACACATATAAATTTTAAAAGGGTCCCGAATTCCTACAGACGCTTATCTCACGCGAAACCTACATCCTAGTATCCTCTCTCACAAATAGAAATCAGCACATCATATTGCTATTTAGGCAATAAAACAAACATTTATTTGAGATTTTGTCATCGTTACTTAACCTATAAATACATAATCATTTAGGATCACAAAAACTGAACTACTTATACCGCGGAAATCAATTTTGTACAGCTGGGAATCACTAACTCATAATAAAAGCTTTTTCTAGACGCGAAAGCCAATGCGGCTTCACAACACACAAAGACATAACCTACCTACCTAAAAAAGCTCTCTTAATCGGTGGACGAAATTTCAATAGTCATGGGAGTTTTTTATATTCGCTAAGGGTTAATCCTACATTCCCGAAATTAAAAGCACCGGCATAAATAATCCTCACAAAATAAAACTTAAGCACTAGGATACGAAATATGGACAACAGAAATTTAAGAGTTAGACTACATCAAGCTTGAATTAGTATTATATTTCGTATTATATTTATATTTTTTCGTAGGTAAAAAACCTGAATTAAATCATCAATGGGCAGCTGGGGAATATGCTAACTAGCTAGTGTACTTAGTTATTCCGTATATGAAAGTTATCTGTAATTATAAATACGTGTATTTCCCAGTCATGCCACCATTGCATCAGCCAAAGGAGGGTTTCATATCCAACTCACACTTTATTTTGCTGTCAGATGTTGGTATTTGTACACGAAAAAAATTCTGCTCTCCCCTCGTTTAGATTATTGAGGAGGACAGTTGATTTATTTTTAATACTTCTGGTGCAAACTAAAAAGAAAAGGAACATAAAAAACCCGACCACCATCAATATTAGATACATTAAATTTGCACAATCACCACTTACTTAAATGTTTTTCTGCCCAAAACATCGATTAAAAACGAACTATTTTCAACAAAATAAACCTACTTTCGAACTTATTTATTTTTGTATTTTTGTAACATTTACTTCTTCTTTTTTTCTATTTTGGCGAAAACGAAGTCAAAAAAAATCCAACATCCAGGTTAGGAACGGCACCTTAATGTCCAGCGTTTTCCCAACTCGGCCTCCTTTATACCCTCGGTCAAAATGTCGGAATTTTCCCTATTTTCAAAAAAAATTCTCTTTTCATAGAAGATTTATTTATTTTCCTTTTTCCACCGGTTCTAATAAATCCTACGATATTAATCAGTGTTGTATTTACTTTACTGTCATCATTCCACATTGGCTGACAATAATACAACCCTGAAGTGGCATCACCTTTTTTTGGTCCGGAATGTTGTACTGACCGTCTCCGCCTTATTTTTGAGACAGTGGCTGATAACTCGGTTGGTGCGACGAACTGTCGACGGTTTTTTAAAGAAAATACAATTAATTGACCTATAAATCACATGCAACAATACTTCCCCATTTTGATTTCAGTCAATCAAAATGGTGATGTTCGTGACTTATTTGTCTGTTTTTGTTTTATATAATTTATAAATTTGCCTAAAGTGATGGAAACCCGTGGTAAAAAAAATTAGGGGGACTTACTGTCGGCCACGCAATAGAAAGGAAATGGAAGAAGTCATTTTCAGAATATGAAATTCAGGTAAGCTATTGGAAAATGTTATTCGCTGCATGGATTATTTAATTTCCTTTTTTTCCATTACATGCAAAGCAGATTTTCTTCAATTTGGAAAACTCGTATTTGCTCTTTGTATGTAAATGCGTACGTATCGAAAAAAATATGGCGTGTTTTTAGGCATGCATACGTTCATATAACCCGTTCATCATTCGAGGCTACGATTCGATTCGTAGTACGAATGTTTTCTCATTCTGCCTCATGAACGCATGTGATGCAGAAAATATTCACACACACACACACATATAACCGTTGGCAACGGCATAATTAGGTCGCACATTGCCGTCGGCAATGGCAGAATCATTTCATGCCACGCTGTTAGCATTGGCAGAGCTGTTTCATGCATACATCACTGTTGGCAATGTCAGAATTGGCACATCGCAAAGGATGTGTTTTTGTATGAAATGTTAAACATTTAACTCACTCTAAACAGCAGGCCATGAAAAAATGTTTATTTAAGTTTATATATTTTTTTGACATATTGTGAGTCAGAGTATTACTTTATATTTTGTTAATGACTATATTCTATATTATTTATGCTTTTCTTTTTTCAGGTATTTAATATAAGGACGGATTTTCCAATGGACATGTTCGGTTTATTAACATTTTATTACCCATAAGCGTTAGTATTTTCGGAGCAGTATTGGTGGTGTATAATCTCTTGTTATGAACACAAAGCGGTTGGCGTGGCTAAATAGGCAGGCAGTGGAAACCGCATTCTATGTTTCAAAATGTTAACATTTGTGGCACAGAGCTTCGCGCGCAGCAGGGCGTTTTTGTCCGGTTTTGGTAAAGTTGAAAAGCTTACCGCTCGCCATGGTGGCCGGGGCATTTCTACCTTTTTGTTCATACTTGATCCTTTTATGCGCCTCCACGATTTTATTTTACTAAGATAAATTGCTTTTACAACGTTATTTAACCAGTAGGCGAAAACGTTATTTACCGATTTGCAGTAATCCTCAAAACTCTGTGTTTCACTTGTCTCTGAAGACGAGGCGCTTGTATCCACATGCAATGTTTGCATAGCCTTTTTCTTTAGTTTTGTATAAAACGTATAACAACATAAACGCAAAAATATTGTCCCGATTTCGAAATAACAAACAGACTTTAGATAAGTTGCTAAGGTTACAAATGTAAAATGTGCACCTAGCTGTTTTGGCAATTTCTCAAATAGCTTCACCGTAAAACGTAAATATTAGAAATGTTATGTAGAAAGCGTAATGTTTTCTTTTCAGAATATAATTTTAATTCTTACAAACGATAAATTTTAGCATTGCGTGTATTCAAAATATATAGTGAAACACATTCTCACAAAAAATTGTTCAATGTTATTCAGGATTTCATCTGTCACCATATTGATTAGCTATTTTAATTTGCACTTTATAATAATTGGCGTGAAACAGTTAAGACAAATCACAAAATTCGAAAACTATATTATTTCGTGTTTTATTTATTCATTATATTTTTTCCCTGGGGAAGTGCAATTAAGAGATAAAATTAGGTGTTAGATTTTGTAATTTATTTTAAGTGTAATATTCACTACTTCTTAAGTTTTAATTCAATAGTTCAAAAGTTTTACTTAAGTAAGGTAGCACTTAAGTTTTAATATATATGTTTTTATTGGTCAGGCTTTATCCCTATATTGTTGTTTTTATAAAAAAAAACCTTTGTTTATTAGTGGAGAACGATGGTAATGTTTTCCAGGGGTTAAGGCAGGGAATACCTAGGTTTCGGAAAGAGCCACCAATCCTCATCAGTTCCCTTGTTTTTTGTCTGGGATATTCTCCCCAGAAGTTATTTTAAAAATAACTTCTATGACAAAAAACATTTTTACCCAACTGACTAGATCGTAAGCTCAATAGAAGAGGAACCAAAGAATTAAATAAAACTAAAATTCTTTTCGAAAATCTTCTAAATCTTACAACCGCACTTATAAACATTTTCATCTTTCTCCACTTGTTATGCTTTCGTTCAACCTGAACGAAGTAGCATAACCATGTAAGTTGGTTTTGTCTGTAACAACAAAAACCCCTTCGTCGACCGTGCCTTGTCTATTAATAGAACAGTGTGGCTTGTTTGTTCGGGATACCGTAGTATTTTGTTGTTGCAAAATGGTCAGGCTTTATCCCTTTATTGTTGTTTTTATAAAAAAAACAACGTTTGTTTATTAGTGGAGAACGATGGTAATGTTTACCAGGGGGTAAGGCAGGGAATACCTAGGTTTCGGAAAGAGCCACCAATCCTCATCAGTTCCCTTGTTTTTTGTCTGGGATATTCTCCCCAGAAGTTATTTTAAAAATAACTTCTATGACAAAAAAATATTTTTTTCCCAAGTGACTAGATCGTAAGCTCAATAGAAGAGGAACCAAAGAATTAAATAAAACTAAAATTCTTTTGGAAAATCTTCTAAATCTTACAACCGCACTTATAAACATTTACCGTATTCACCGTAGTAGTTTCAAATTACGTATCTTAAATTCGTAATTGGTACTACAGTCGGTGACACAAAATTTTTTGTGCAGGTATTTTGACGGTTTTAGGTACAATACTCACCGAAGTTGTTAGAAATGTCGTATTTGAAATTCGTAATGAATACTACAGACTGTGACAGAAAATTGTCTATGCAGGTCCAGGTCTTCGTATAGCTCCGATATAACGGTACCTCCCTATATACGGTATTTTGAAGATGCTAAATATACCCGTTTTTAATATGGTAATGGCTTATAACAAACAACGCCTATGTAGGTCCACGTCGTAAAGACCCCAATAAAACTGCTATGTTTGGTATTTTTAAGATTTAAAGAGAATTTTTAACGGATTTTTTTTTTGTTTTAAAAATAAATTTCCAAGTCTAATTTTGAGTGAAGTTATTTTCAATATTCTTCATTAAAGCTAATCGATCTCGCTTTAACAGATCAAATGCTCCCACAAAGTTAGTCCCGTTCTCAGAAAATATACAAGACGGACAATCTCGCCGACGTATAAACCTAAAAAAGCGGAAGTAAAGGCATATGTCGAAAAGTCGCTTGTGGGTACCATATGTATAGCCTTAGTTGGGTTTGCTTTTTGTGTATTAAACAAATTCGACATTTGAGCCATGTGGTAGCATTATTGGTTGCCGTTCGCTATATGTAAGGACTGGCGATTGTACCAATCGTCCATGTAATCACATTAATCTCTAGAGATTTACGTGTCTACACAAGAACAAGGACAGGTTGCAGGCCTCGAGCTGGAAATCCAATCAGGACACATTACCCCAAGGTCCTAAGAGGTTAACTCTGGTTGAATGTTTCAAGCGCCAACAGCAAATTAAGGAAGAAAACCTGACCCGGTTTTCCTCCACGGAAAAACCTAAACACCACAAATGAGGCAAATTGTACGCCTGCTACTACAACCGGCAGCCCTCATAGAAGCTGTGAATGCCGATCTCCATCATCTTTGCAAAAAGCCACACAAATCTGACTACAAATAGAAGCGCTGGAATCTCAGATGAAATGTAACAATTAAAAAAGAAGCTGCGTTTCGGACATAATTATAGGTTAATTTAATTTTCCGTTATAGGTTGAAGTACCCATTACGAACTTCAAATACGAAATTTGACACACTTCCGGTGTATAATGTTGCGAAAATGCTGGAAATACCGAATATCTCGTGGTAGCGTTATATGGGTGCAATACTAAAACGTAGACCTATATAGGTTGTAGTACGAACTTCAAAAACGAAATTTGACGCACATCCAGTGTATAATGTTGCGAAAATGCTGCAAATACCGAATATCTCGTGGTAGCGTTTTATGGGTGCAATACTAAAACGTAGACCTATATAGGCAGTTCTCTTTCAGGGGTTAAGTACTCAGAGAGAACTCCTGGTTTGGATTTTCAGACTATTCCATTGAAAAATGTGCTAAAATCATCAAAATACCGAATACCGGGGTACCATTGTATGGGAGATATACGATATCGTGGAACTATACAGAAATTTCCCTTTCAGAGGGTAAAGTATTCGCAGAGAACGTCTTCTCTAGAATTTATGACAATGCCATTAAAAATGAGATTAACATCATCAAAATATCGAATGGAGGTACAGTTATATGGGAGATATACGATATCGTGGACCTATATAGACAATACTCTTTCAGGGTGTGGAGTACTCAGAAGGAACTACTTGTATGGATTTTAAACCAATTACAATTTAAAATGTGGCTAAAATCATCAAAATGTCGAATATCTGTAGGTGCAGTTATATGGGGGATATACGATATCGTAGACCAATATAGACAATTCTTTTTCAAGGGGTTAAAAAAGAACCCCTTGTGTAGAATTTTAGACAATTCCATTGAAAAATGTGGTTAAAATCATCAAAATAAATGTGGTTAAAATCATCAAAATACCGCATATCGGGAGATGTACGATATCGTGAACCTATATAGACAATTCTCCTCCAGGGAGTAAAGTACCCGCAAAGAACTCCTTTTGTAGAATTTAAAAATTGTGCCTAAATTCATCCAAATACCGAATATTGAAAGGTACCGTTATGTGGGGAACATTCGATATCGTGGACCGATATAGCCCATCTTCGAACTTGTCCTACCTGCACACAAAAAATTGATCTGTGTGTTTTAGCTAACGTGATTACAACAGAAGGGCAGGGACAGGTCTACATTTAAGAAGGGACAGGGCTAAATCGTCTTAGAATTTTACGTTGAATAAGAATATATATACTTTGTTGGATCTAAAATATTATTTCGATGAGTTACAAACTGAATGACGAACTTAATATACCCTTCATGCAATGTATGATGGAGGGTATAACAATTCACGAAACAGCCAAATTGAATAAATAAAAATACAAAAATAAAATTGTTCCGAG
The DNA here is from genome assembly GCF_030504385.1 of Musca domestica. Taxonomy (NCBI): domain Eukaryota; kingdom Metazoa; phylum Arthropoda; class Insecta; order Diptera; family Muscidae; genus Musca; species Musca domestica. Next base: position 2,966,250 of record NW_026712328.1, on the reverse strand, counting down.
TTTCTACTATTTTATATTTCATTAGGAATGCAAATTGTTATGGTCCACCTACATCGACACTCTGGTAGGGTTCCGGCACACTCAGTCATGGCATTTCGATCCGGGGGATTCTCAACCCTTACCACCAGCAGCTGAAATCTGTTCCCACACATTGCCCAACCAACCTTGACCTTTTGTTCCAAAAACACATATAAATTTTAAAAGGGTCCCGAATTCCTACAGACGCTTATCTCACGCGAAACCTACATCCTAGTATCCTCTCTCACAAATAGAAATCAGCACATCATATTGCTATTTAGGCAATAAAACAAACATTTATTTGAGATTTTGTCATCGTTACTTAACCTATAAATACATAATCATTTAGGATCACAAAAACTGAACTACTTATACCGCGGAAATCAATTTTGTACAGCTGGGAATCACTAACTCAGAATAAAAGCTTTTTCTAGACGCGAAAGCCAATGCGGCTTCACAACACACAAAGACATAACCTACCTACCTAAAAAAGCTCTCTTAAGCGGTGGACGAAATTTCAATAGTCATGGGAGTTTTTTTTATATTCGCTAAGGGTTAATCCTACATTCCCGAAATTAAAAGCACCGGCATAAATAATCCTCACAAAATAAAACTTAAGCACTAGGATACGAAATATGGACAACAGAAATTTAAGAGTTAGACTACATCAAGCTTGAATTAGTATTATATTTCGTATTATATTTATATTTTTTCGTAGGTAAAAAACCTGAATTAAATCATCAATGGGTAGCTGGGGAATATGCTAACTATCTAGTGTACTTAGTTATTCCGTATATGAAAGTTATCTGTAATTATAAATACGGGTATTTCCCAGTCATGCCACCATTGCATCAGCCAAAGGAGGGTTTCATATCCAACTCACACTTTATTTTGTTGTCAGATGTTGGAATTTGTACACGAAAAAAATTCTGCTCTCCCCTCGTTTAGATTATTGAGGAGGACAGTTGATTTATTTTTAATACTTCTGGTGCAAACTAAAAAGAAAAGGAACATAAAAAACCCGACCACCATCAGTATTAGATACATTAAATTTGCACAATCACCACTTACTTAAATGTTTTTCTGCCCAAAACATCGATTAAAAACGAACTATTTTCAACAAAATAAACCTACTTTCGAACTTATTTATTTTTGTATTTTTGTAACATTTACTTCTTATTTTTTTCTATTTTGGCGAAAACGAAGTCAAAAAAAAAAAAAATCCAACATCCAGGTTAGGAACGGCACTTAAATGTCCAGCGTTTTCCCAACTCGGCCTCCTTTATACCCTCGGTCAAAATGTCGGAATTTTCCCTATTTTCAAAAAAAATTCTCTTTTCATAGAAGATTTATTTATTTTCCTTTCTCCACCGGTTCTAATAAATCCTACGATATTAATCAGTGTTGTATTTACTTTACTGTCATCATTCCACATTGGCTGACAATAATACAACCCTGAAGTGGCATCACCTTTTTTTGGTCCGGAATGTTGTACTGACCGCCTCCGCTTTATTTTTGAGACAGTGGCTGATAACTCGGTTGGTGCGACGAACTGTCGACGGTTTTTTAAAGAAAATACAATTAATTGACCTATAAGTCACATGCAACAATACTTCCCCATTTTGATTTCAGTCAATCAAAATGGTGATGTTCGTGACTTATTTGTCTGTTTTTGTTTTATATAATTTATAAATTTGCCTAAAGTGATGGAAACCCGTGGTAAAAAAAATTAGGGGGACTTACTGTCGGCCACGCAATAGAAAGGAAATGGAAGAAGTCATTTTCAGAATATGAAATTCAGGTAAGCAATTGGAAAATGTTATTCGCTGCATGGATCATTTAATTTCCTTTTTTTCCATTACATGCAAAGCAGATTTTCTTCAATTTGGAATACTCGTATTTGCTCTTTGTATGTAAATGCGTACGTATCAAAAAAATATGGCGTGTTTTTAGGCATGCATACGTTCATATAACCCGTTCATCATTCGAGGCTACGATTCGATTCGTAGTACGAATGTTTTCTCATTCTGCCTCATGAACGCATGTGATGCAGAAAATATTCACACACACACACATTGCCGTCGGCAATGGCAGAATCATTTCATGCCACGCTGTTAGCATTGGCAGAGCTGTTTCATGCATACATCACTGTTGGCAATGTCAGAATTGGCACATCGCAAAGGATGTGTTTTTGTATGAAATGTTAAACATTTAACTCACTCTAAACAGCAGGCCATGAAAAAATGTTTATTTAAGTTTATATATTTTTTTGACATATTGTGAGTCAGAGTATTACTTTATATTTTGTTAATGACTATATTCTATATTATTTATGCTTTTCTTTTTTCAGGTATTTAATATAAGGACGGATTTTCCAATGGACATGTTCGGTTTATTAACATTTTATTACCCATAAGCGTTAGTATTTTCGGAGCAGTATTGGTGGTGTATAATCTCTTGTTATGAACACAAAGCGGTTGGCGTGGCTAAATAGGCAGGCAGTGGAAACCGCATTCTATGTTTCAAAATTTTAACATTTGTGGCACAGAGCTTCGCGCGCAGCAGGGCGTTTTTGTCCGGTTTTGGTAAAGTTGAAAAGCTTACCGCTCGCCATGGTGGCCGGGGCATTTCTACCTTTTTGTTCATACTTGATCCTTTTATGCGCCTCCACGATTTTATTTTACTAAGATAAATTGCTTTTACAACGTTATTGTAACCAGTAGGCGAAAACGTTATTTACCGATTTGCAGTAATCCTCTAAACTCTGTGTTTCACTTGTCTCTGAAGACGAGGCGCTTGTATCCACATGCAATGTTTGCATAGCCTTTTTCTTTAATTTTGTATAAAACGTATAACAACATAAACGCAAAAATATTGTCCCGATTTCGAAATAACAAACAGACTTTAGATAAGTTGCTAAGGTTACAAATGTAAAATTCTATGACAAAAAAACATTTTTTTGTAAGATTTAGAAGATTTTCCAAAAGAATTTTAGTTTTATTTAATTCTTTGTTTCCTCTTCTATTGAGCTTACGATCTAGTCAGTTGGGTAAAAATGTTTTTTTGTCATAGAAGTTATTTTTAAAATAACTTCTGGGGAGAATATCCCAGACAAAAAACAAGGGAACTGATGAGGATTGGTGTCTCTTTCCGAAGCCTAGGTATTCCCTGCCTTACCCCCTGGTAAACATTACCATCGTTCTCCACTAATAAACAAACGTTGTTTTTTTATAAAAACAACAATAAAGGGATAAAGTCTGACCATTTTGCAACAACAAAATACTATGGTATCCCGAACAAACAAGCCACACTGTTCTATTAATAGACAAGGCACGGTCGACGAAGGGGTTATTGTTGTAACAGACAAAACCAACCAACAACAAAATACTGCGGTATCCCGAACAAACAAGCCACACTGTTCTATATGTTTTTAATATAAATGTTTTGTAAAATTTTTTCTTTATTTGTTGTATTTGTGTATTTGTAATAACAATATTTTTTCTTTTTAAATTTTGTATGTAAAATGTTGCTTGATGTTTCTGTTGTTTCAGCCTTTTTTAATGTACATTGCGTTCGGACTTAAAATTCGTTAAAAACTGATTATTTTAAAAGTTGCATCGTCACATCAAACCATTTGTGGCTGTTGTCGATGTTATTGATTGGAATTTACCGGTGGCATCATCATTTACATCATTCTGTTTTAATGTTATTTATGTGGGCCCCGAGTGACATGTGTAAATATTCATTAACTATATAGCATAAGGTTTCTCGTTAATCAGTTCCTCGGCATATTCTTGATTGGTCCAGCAAACACGTAGCCCAGTTGCGTACTGTAGACCAGGACATCTCCAATTTCTGGAGCTGTGCACCCATATTTTCTTATGCCGGAGTAAGTGTCCGCCCCTCATTCCACATCGATCGGATTATTTCCTTTTGGGCCAGGGTCAGCAAAGGCTTAGTTTCTAAAACATCTTGTGTTGTCTGAGGAGATGCATATGGGCAGTTCTTCGATTATCAATGTATTTACCTTCAGACTACAAGTACTGTTTGTGCGGCTGGGGAACTTGTGAAGTGGTAAATCCCGCGACTGAAGACCCAGTCGAACGCTGCATACAAAATCTTTGACATCGTCCTAGATTGGCTTACTATGGCCCGCAACATTCTGAACCTTTCGACCGTTATTCGTACCATCACCATTGGTACAAATACCAAATCCCACAAAAAAGCTGGGGTGGTTACGGCCTCTATGTTGAGGGATGCCTCGTTCAACTAAGACGCCCCGTGCAGTAAGGTATGGTGCCGTCGTTGCATCTCCGGCAACGAGTTAAGGACGGGCAGTCGACTAGCAATTTCTTCGATACCCCGACGCTTCTCTCTTATACTGAAAAACGCCTACCTGCGGAAACTCTCACAGGCACTAAGGGCATGATCTTCTTAGTATAGCAGATTTGCTTCTCTGTCTCCTTTCAGGGGGTGCTGAACTGAGGCTTCTGTTGTATCTATGGCCTAGTCTGCTGGGCCTGCGTTGGATTGGGCGCAGGGGTCTGTTAGCGCTTCTTGCTGTTGGACGGGCAGGTGAGTCTGGGCTACGATACAACCCAACATCGATTCATGCGAGCTAACCTAAAACTAAATCTCTGTCTTTGATTTCTCGTTTTAAACCCTCCACCATTCTATGGAGGGTATGTTAACTTTGTCATTCAATTTGTTACTCCTCGAAATACTCATGTCAGACCCAACAAAGTATATATATTCTTGATCAGCGTAAAATTCTGAGTCGGTTTAGCGATGTCAGTCTGTCTGTTGTACTCACCATAGGTCCACGTTTTCGTATAGCCCCCATATAAAGGTACCTCCCTATATTCGGTATTTTGATGATTATAGCGACATTATTCACCGGAATTGATTCGAATTTGATATTTGAAGTTCCTAATGGATACTGCCGCCTAAAACAGAAATTGTCTGTGCAGGTCCACGTCTTCCTATATCCCCCATATAACGGTACCTCCCAATATTCGGTATTTTGATGATTTTAGCGTCATTATTCACCGTAGTAGTTTCAAATTACGTATCTAGAATTCGTAATTGGTACTACAGTCGGTGACACAAAATTTTTTGTGCAGGTATTTTGACGGTTTTAGGTACAATACTCACCGAAGTTGTTAGAAATGTCGTATTTGAAATTCGTAATGAATACTACAGACTGTGACAGAAAATTGTCTATGCAGGTCCAGGTCTTCGTATAGCTCCGATATAACGGTACCTCCCTATATACGGTATTTTGAAGATGCTAAATATACCCGTTTTTAATATGGTAATGGCTTATAACAAACAATGCCTATGTAGGTCCACGTCGTAAAGACACCAATAAAACTGCTATGTTTGGTATTTTTAAGATTTAAAGAGAATTTTTAACGGATTTTTTTTTTGTTTTAAAAATAAATTTCCAAGTCTAATTTTGAGTGAAGTTAATTTCAATATTCTTCATTAAAGCTAATCGATCTCGCTTTAACAGATCAAATGCTCCCACAAAGTTAGTCCCGTTCTCAGAAAATATACAAGACGGACAATCTCGCCGACGTATAAACCTAAAAAAGCGGAAGTAAAGGCATATGTCGAGAAGTCGCTTGTGGGTACCATATGTATAGCCTTAGTTGGGTTTGCTTTTTGTGTATTAAACAAATTCGACATTTGAGCCATGTGGTAGCATTATTGGTTGCCGTTCGCTGTATGTAAGGACTGGCGATTGTACCAATCGTCCATGTAATCACATTAATCTCTAGAGATTTACGTGTCTACACAAGAACAAGGACAGGTTGCAGGCCTCGAGCTGGAAATCCAATCAGGACACATTACCCCAAGGTCCTAAGAGGTTAACTCTGGTTGAATATTTCAAGCGCCAACAGCAAATAAAGGAAGAAAACCTGGCCCGGTTTTCCTCCACGGAAAAACCTAAACACCACAAATGAGGCAAATTGTACGCCTGCTACTACAACCGGCAGCCCTCATAGAAGCTGTGAATGCCAATCTCCATCATCTTTGCAAAAAGCCACACAAATCTGACTACAAATAGAAGCGCTGGAATCTCAGATGAAATGTAACAATTAAAAAAGAAGCTGCGTTTCGGACATAATTATAGGTTAATTTAATTTTCCGTTATAGGTTGAAGTACCCATTACGAACTTCAAATACGAAATTTGACACACTTCCGGTGTATAATGTTGCGAAAATGCTGGAAATACCGAATATCTCGTGGTAGCGTTATATGGGTGCAATACTAAAACGTAGACCTATATAGGTTGTAGTACGAACTTCAAAAACGAAATTTGACGCACATCCAGTGTATAATGTTGCGAAAATGCTGCAAATACCGAATATCTCGTGGTAGCGTTTTATGGGTGCAATACTAAAACGTAGACCTATATAGGCAGTTCTCTTTCAGGGGTTAAGTACTCAGAGAGAACTCCTGGTTTGGATTTTCAGACTATTCCATTGAAAAATGTGCTAAAATCATCAAAATACCGAATACCGGGGTACCATTGTATGGGAGATATACGATATCGTGGAACTATACAGAAATTTCCCTTTCAGAGGGTAAAGTATTCGCAGAGAACGTCTTCTCTAGAATTTATGACAATGCCATTAAAAATGAGATTAACATCATCAAAATATCGAATGGAGGTACAGTTATATGGGAGATATACGATATCGTGGACCTATATAGACAATACTCTTTCAGGGTGTGGAGTACTCAGAAGGAACTACTTGTATGGATTTTAAACCAATTACAATTTAAAATGTGGCTAAAATCATCAAAATGTCGAATATCTGTAGGTGCAGTTATATGGGGGATATACGATATCGTAGACCAATATAGACAATTCTTTTTCAAGGGGTTAAAAAAGAACCCCTTGTGTAGAATTTTAGACAATTCCATTGAAAAATGTGGTTAAAATCATCAAAATAAATGTGGTTAAAATCATCAAAATACCGCATATCGGGAGATGTACGATATCGTGAACCTATATAGACAATTCTCCTCCAGGGAGTAAAGTACCCGCAAAGAACTCCTTTTGTAGAATTTAAAAATTGTGCCTATATTCATCCAAATACCGAATATTGAAAGGTACCGTTATGTGGGGAACATTCGATATCGTGGACCGATATAGCCCATCTTCGAACTTGACCTACCTGCACACAAAAAACTGATCTGTGTTTTAGGTAGCGTGATTACAACAGAAGGGCAGGGACAGGTCTACATTTAAGAAGGGACAGGGCTAAATCGTCTTAGAATTTTACGTTGAATAAGAATATATATACTTTGTTGGATCTAAAATATTATTTCGATGAGTTACAAACTGAATGACGAACTTAATATACCCTTCATGCAATGTATGATGGAGGGTATAACAATTCACGAAACAGCCAAATTGAATAAATAAAAATACAAAAATAAAATTGTTCCGAGTTTCTACTATTTTATATTTCATAAGGAATGCAAATTGTTATGGTCCACCTACATCGACACTCTGGTAGGGTTCCGGCACACTCAGTCATGGCATTTCGTTCCGGGGGATTCTCAACCCTTACCACCAGCAGCTGAAATCTGTTCCCACACATTGCCCAACCAACCTTGACCCTTTGTTCCAAAAACACATATAAATTTTAAAAGGGTCCCGAATTCCTACAGACGCTTATCTCACGCGAAACCTACATCCTAGTATCCTCTCTCACAAATAGAAATCAGCACATCATATTGCTATTTAGGCAATAAAACAAACATTTATTTGAGATTTTGTCATCGTTACTTAACCTATAAACACATAATCATTTAGGATCACAAAAACTGAACTACTAATACCGCGGAAATCAATTTTGTACAGCTGGGAATCACTAACTCAGAATAAAAGCTTTTTCTAGACGCGAAAGCCAATGCGGCTTCACAACACACAAAGACATAACCTACCTAACTAAAAAAGCTCTCTTAAGCGGTGGACGAAATTTCAATAGTCATGGGAGTTTTTTTATATTCGCTAAGGGTTAATCCCACATTCCCGAAATTAAAAGCACCGGCATAAATAATCCTCACAAAATAAAACTTAAGCACTAGGATACGAAATATGGACAACAGAAATTTAAGAGTTAGACTACATCAAGTTTGAATTAGTATTATATTTCGTATTATATTTATATTTTTTCGTAGGTAAAAAACCTGAATTAAATCATCAATGGGTAGCTGGGGAATATGCTAACTAGCTAGTGTACTTAGTTATTCCGTATATGAAAGTTATCTGTAATTATAAATACGGGTATTTCCCAGTCATGTCATTTGTACACGAAAAAAATTCTGCTCTCCCCTCGTTTAGATTATTGAGGAGGACAGTTGATTTATTTTTAATACTTCTGGTGCAAACTAAAAAGAAAAGGAACATAAAAAACCCGACCACCATCAGTATTAGATACATTAAATTTGCACAATCACCACTTACTTAAATGTTTTTCTGCCCAAAACATCGATTAAAAACGAACTATTTTCAACAAAATAAACCTACTTTCGAACTTATTTATTTTTGTAACATTTACTTCTTCTTTTTTTCTATTTTGGCGAAAACGAAGTCAAAAAAAAAAATCCAACATCCAGGTTAGGAACGGCACTTAAATGTCCAGCGTTTTCCCAACTCGGCCTCCTTTATACCCTCGGTCAAAATGTCGGAATTTTCCCTATTTTCAAAAAAAATTCTCTTTTCATAGAAGATTTATTTATTTTCCTTTTTCCACCGGTTCTAATAAATCCTACGATATTAATCAGTGTTGTATTTACTTTACTGTCATCATTCCACATTGGCTGACAATAATACAACCCTGAAGTGGCATCACCTTTTTTTGGTCCGGAATGTTGTACTGACCGTCTCCGCCTTATTTTTGAGACAGTGGCTGATAACTCGGTTGGTGCGACGAACTGTCGACAGTTTTTTAAAGAAAATACAATTAATTGACCTATAAGTCACATGCAACAATACTTCCCCATTTTGATTTCAGTCAATCAAAATGGTGATGTTCGTGACTTATTTGTCTGTTTTTGTTTTATATAATTTATAAATTTGCCTAAAGTGATGGAAACCCGTGGTAAAAAAAAATTAGGGGGACTTACTGTCGGCCACGCAATAGAAAGGAAATGGAAGAAGTCATTTTCAGAATATGAAATTCAGGTAAGCAATTGGAAAATGTTATTCGCTGCATGGATTATTTAATTTCCTTCAGAATTGGCACATCGCAAGGATGTGTTTTTGTATGAAATGTTAAACATTTAACTCACTCTAAACAGCAGGCCATGAAAAAATGTTTATTTAAGTTTATATATTTTTTTTACATATTGTGAGTCAGAGTATTACTTTATATTTTGTTAATGACTATATTCTATATTATTTATGCTTTTCTTTTTTCAGGTATTTAATATAAGGACGGATTTTCCAATGGACATGTTCGGTTTATTAACATTTTATTACCCATAAGCGTTAGTATTTTCGGAGCAGTACTGGTGGTGTATAATCTCTTGTTATGAACACAAAGCGGTTGGCGTGGCTAAATAGGCAGGCAGTGGAAACCGCATTCTATGTTTCAAAATGTTAACATTTGTGGCACAGTGTTTATTTTCGTTTCTGCTTGTGCAACTAAATGGAATTCATCTTACCGTTTTATAATAGTGTGCATCGGTACTAACACCCCATATGTATGTTGTTGACACACAATATACCAAACTGATTTACCTTCATTCCTTAAATCGGATCCGCATCTTAGTAATTTTTTGGAAGAGGAGGTGTGTTACCAAAAAAGAGGACATCCATAGAAAGTTGAGTTTTACAAACAATTTTTTTGTAGTTTTGTATGGCAGGTACAGACTGACAACATATAGTGACTTCACTGTGACGAAGACAATTGTTAACCAATTGTTGCCAAATCACTTTTTTCGTCAAACAAAAATTATTCATCTGTGAAAACCAAAAAATGTGGTATTACGAATAATAAACTGGAGCAAAGATAAAAAACACACAAAAAAGAATCTTGTACAAAAATGTATCTTAAATTGTGGAATTCTGTTTAATCAATTAATCATTAATTAACCTCTTAACTTCCCTCGGCGTATTTTTTTAATATTATGTGCATTATTTTGCGCCTCAATTACAGAAACAATCAAAACCCCGGCATTGCGTAAAAAATAATGAAATAAACTTTCTTTTTGCACAAAAAAACTCTCATTAACAGGATATTTTTCAGAAGTTACACTTCTACAATGTTTTTTAATCATGTGTTTTGTTTTGATTCCTCATTCATTCTTTCTTTCATTCCCCTTATGTCACACAATTCAATATATAATGTTGCCATATGTACACTGAATTCGTAGTAAAGAAGCTAAAACAAAAATGTTCGATTTTGAATTTCGAAATTTCGATACGATTTTATGACATGCCTGTATATATTGCAAAAAATGCGGTAGATTAAAATATACATCTATCTGCTTCTATAACTATAGAATTATTTCGACATTTATTTTTGTAGTCGTTTTTGTTTTTACTTTCTTATATTTCAGCTTGTTTTTATGGTGTTTATTCGATATGATGATGTGTATAAAAAAATTGATCAAATTTTCAATGACAAAATTGACAGAAAATGAAAATGTTCTTTTTTTTTTTTTTTGAAAATACCTCGATAAATTTGCCTTGCTTTTTCGTAATTTTCAATTTCAAAGAAAACAAGCTAAAAAGCAGTAAGTTCGGCCGGGCCTTTGAATACCCTCTACCATTTGGAACGAATTTGGAAACTTACAAAACATAAAATCCTTAAAACATTATGTTAAAATTTTAAAAATACCAAATATAGCCGTTATATTGGGGTCTATACGACGTGGGCCTACATAGGCATTGTTTGTCATAAGCCATTACGACATTCAAATTCGAAACTTGCAATAAACGATGAATAATGTAGCTAAAATCATCAAAATATCGTATATATAACGGTATCTCCCTACCGTTATATCGGAGCTGTGCGAAGACCTGTACCTGCATAGACAATTTTCTGTCACATTCTGTAGCATCCATTACGAACTTGAAATACCACATCTCAAACTCGACAAAATACCGAATATAGGGAGGTACTGATATATGGGGTTATGCAAAGATCTGAACCTGCGTAGACAATTTTTTGTCACCGACTGTAGTTCCCACAACGAACTTCAAATCCGTAATTTGAAACAATTCTGGTGAATAATGCCGCTAAAATCATGAAAATACCGAATATTGGGAGGTACCGTTATATGGGGGCTATATGAACACTGAACTTGCATAGACAATTTTCCGTCTTAGGGTGTAGTATCCATTTCGAACTTCAAATACCAAATTTGAAACAATTCCGGTGAATAATGTCGCTAAAATCATCAAAATACCGAATATCGGGAGATACAGTGATATGGGGGCTATATGAAAACGTGGACCTACATGGCCCATTCGCGAACTTAACCTGCCTACTGGAAAAATAAACATGTGTGCAAAATTTTAGCCATCTATCTCAGTTCATTCGAAAGATATCGTGATTACAACATACAGACGGACATCGCTAAATCGACTTAGAATTTTTCGCTGATCAAGAATATATATACTTTGTTGGGCCTGACGTGAGTATTTCGAGGAGTCACAAACGGAATGGCAAAGTTAATATAATCCATAGTATGGTGGAGGGTTTAAAAATCATTACATTTTTCTTGGACTAGGTCTTATGCTTGGTTTCAGTCTATGTGGTTGTGTTACTGGTTTCTTTTTATACCCTCCACCATACATTTACGTTACATACGTTCGTCATTCCGTTTGTAACTCATCGAAATAATCATTTTAGACCAAACAAAGAATATATATTCTTGATCAGCGTAAAATTCTAAGACGATTTAGCCCTGTCCGTCCGTCTGTTGTAATTACGCTAGAGTCTAAACGAATTAAGATATGAAGGTTAAATTTTGCACAGATCTCTCTTTTGTCTGCAGGCAGGTCAAGTTCGAAGATGGGCTATATCGGTCCACGATATCGTATAGCCCCCATATAACGGTACTCCCCGGTATTCGGTATTTTGACAATTTTAGCCAATTTTTCACTGGTAGTGTCTGAAATTCCACAAAAGGAGTCTCTTGTGAGTATTCTACCCTCTGAAAAAGAATTGTCTATATAGGTCCACGATATCGTATATCCCCATGTAACTGTACCCCCGATATCTGGTATTTTGATAACTTTACCCACATTTTTCAATGGAATTATCTGAAGATCCACACAAGGAGTTCCATGTGGGTATTTTATACCTCAGCACAGAATTATCTATATAGGTACACGATATCGTATAGCCCCCATATAATGGTACCCCCTATATTCGGTATTTTTATCGTATTGTCGGAAAATCCTCACAAGGAGTTTGTGAGCACTTTACCCCCTGAAAGGGAATTGTCTATATAGGTCCGCAATATCGTATATCCCCCATATAACGGTACCCCCCGATATTCAGTAGTTTGATGATTTTAGACACTTTTTCCAATGGAATTATCTGAAAATCCACACAAGGAGTTCCTTGTGAGTACTTTACACCCAGACACAGATTTGTCTTAATAGGTCCACAATATCATATATACCCCTGTTTAATTTAGAATTGCATTAAATTTTGCTTGTTATTGACGGAGCCCCTCTGATCTCAACAACCCCCATATATCGGTACCTTCCTATATTAGATATTGTAAAGATTTAAAAAAAAATATATGGATTTTATGTTTTTGAAAATTTCTAATTCGTTTCAAATGGTGGAGGGTATTCAAAGTTCGGCCCGGCCGAACTTACTGCTTTTTTACTTGTTATCCTTATCTTGGTTGATCCGAATCCGAAAGGATTATCGCATGAAATACGGACATGTTGTCATTATGTTATGAAGACCTACCTACATCTACCCTGATGTTGTACCGTGATGTATATAGACTAATTTTATTTCTACCGTTACTGTCAGATCCTTGACCACTTTTGAGTCACATTGTGTCTTCTATCAAAAATTTTTAATTAATTTGGTCTAATTGGCGGTATTGGTATTGTTGTGTAGACATTCTTTTACGAGCCCAACGCGGGGAACTCCCACACCCTAAAGTCTCATAGCCGGGCAATTAGCTACATTTCTTCTTAGTCTAACATAATTAAATGCAAAAGGCAAGTAAATGGACGTTCACAAAACATGCCTTTATTTAACCTCAATTGCACTTATTTAATATATCTTTAATAATATATAATATCATCGTTTTACATTTTTATGTCTTTGGCGTGGAAATTGCCAGGAGGCTTGCCTTTAAGTTTTTCAAGTTCGTACATATTATTTATATTACCTATTGGCTTGACAGTCCTACATTCAGAAACTTTTCACAAAATTTTGCATTAATATTATTTTTGAAATCGGACAGAAGGTGATTTATCCTAAAGACTTTTTTCCTGATAGAAATTTCGCTTAGCGTGCTTGCTCGTTATATCTTTTAGCACTGGTTTCACATGCCTGATGCATGTTGTACTTTATCTGCTCTCGCATAACTTCTAGCCTATCATTACCAATGATAAATCCCAGATATCTCAATTCTTTAAAACAGGATAAGGATTTCTTAAGGCCTATTGTCAGGTTTGCCTTTTGTAAATATTCGGCTACTTCCTTCAATAGTTGAATGCGATTCTCGAAAGAGTCAGCGATGATCAATAAGTGGTCCAAATAGGCGAGACCAAATGGTATAACCCGAAATTGGTACAGCGGTCGATCTGGCACCGTGAAAGCGGTGAGTGGTTTTGCTTTGCCCTCCAGCTCGATTTGCCAGAAGGCATACTTCATGTCGACGCTGCTTATATAATAGGGTTGGTGTATGCGGCTCAGGATAGCATCTATATTCTGTTCCATTTTTGCCTGGTTTCCGAGCCACAGTGGTGCGGTTCCTCCACGCCCAATCGCTTTCCTCTATGATGTTGAGCGCTAACATGGTGCCGATCCCTTTGTAGTCAATTTCTTGGACAGCCGTTGAGGGGGATAGTGCTTAACCATCTAGTTCTCTTTGCAAAATTACATCTATTTATTCAGTCGAAAAAAAAAATTATGTTAAACAGTTCCCAAAAACCTACTTCAAGGTATAAGTCGTGTTCTAAATTAGGGCATACGTAAAAGTACATTTCATGCATTCTGTTTTCGTACTGACATCAAACACATATTTGCTGATTTCTTCACCCAAATCTTGCACAATTTCCCTACAATTTTTTCCTAATAAGCTGGCCGTTGCTACGGAATCGAGGAGGCCTCTGATTGTTTTTCCATCGATCTTCACCGTTTCATACGGCCTAGGAACTTTATAGTTTTGGAATTTTATTATTGCTTCTATCAACGATCTCTTCAGGTTCCTCTATTTGTTTTTTTTTTTTTTCTTAATTCCCCTATCTTTTAATTTTTTATGATTAATTTTTTTGTTCTTCATTAGAATTCTGGCATATTTTGAGAATCGCCTTGGTGTCTATGACTTTTTTAACAAAAATTCTAGCTTTAGTTTTATTGTAATTTTCTTCCCTGATGGTAAAGAGTAAATAGTGGTGGATTTTAATAAAATCCATTTCATTTTTATTGGCCCGTTCTACCTTGGAGGGGGTTTTTGAGTGGCGGGTTGGTCGGAGGAACGCTCTCCCGTTCTACATTCACCACATTTCGGAGTAATGGTTTTTGGTTTCCTATATTTAAAGCAAAATCTACTTCTTTGGGACGCTGTACAGTCCCGAAATACATGCCCATGTGTTTGACAGTTCCAATATAGTATAGATTTACTTATAGCGGATAAATCAAGAATTCCATCACTTTCCTCGAACAATTTACCATCGCCATCTTCCACGTCTTCCAGGATCGCGTTTATTTTAAATGCTTTGATTGCGGTTGAGTGTAATATCGGGAATCTATCCCTACAAAACAAGTTCTTTAAGTTTCCAGACATTCTATTTGTAGCTGTTCGAGAGATGAGACAAGCAATGGCTTTTCCAATTTTGACCTCATTAAACTGATGTAGTGAAAGAAAGCATCGATTGAATCCCCGGGATGCTGTTTACGTTCCAATAAGTCTCTCATCTTGTATCGTGATGATTTCATCACGTACATTAGTACGAACAAACAACCGCACTCATTGCACATTATAACAACAACAACGGCCACTGAAAGACTACAAGCAGTGAAACACCAACCAACCACCACCACAATGTTCACACAACACGATCATAACAAGCACACCATTTGTTGGGAGCGTAGTGAACAATTATATATCTGTGGTAAACGGTTCACAGCATAAGCTAAATGACTTGGTAAGACCGGTCACATATAGTGTTCGGTTTGAGGTGTGATGGGAGGGTGATTTTATAAATTACCTGCCGTCCTCTGACTAACAAAGCGTTAGACGGGAATACTTTTTCCAAGACTGGCTCTCATTAAGTTGAGTGGCCGGTAATTCATTCACACAGGAGTTTCGGCTCGCTGTTCCGCAGGAACTTCGGCTCGATGTTCCGAAGGAGCTTCGGCTCGATGTTCCGAAGGAGCTTCGGCTCGCTGTTCCGCATGAGCTCCGTCTCGCTGTTCCACAGGAACTCCGGCTCACTGTTCCGTAGTATAGTCAAACATTGGTAGTGGAGTAGACGTAGTTATAAAACCGTAGCTAGGCTTGTTACCTTGCTCCTGTAGCCGACACGAATAACAAATCCCGAGCTGCCGAACCAATACGAATCTTAATCCGCTCACGAAGACCTGGACAGCTGCTCCCGATTACCTTCAAACCGTCAACAACCCTCATCTCCCGAACACAAACATCGTAATTCCTGATCGTCAACAACCGACGACCACATGTTCCCGATTACCTTCAAATCGTCATCAACCCCCATCACCCGAACACACCCATCGTAATTCCTGATCGTCGACAACCGACGACCACAAGTTCCTGATAACCTTCAAATCGTCAACAACCCTCATCACCCAAACACATACATCGTAATTCCTGATCGTCGACAACCGCCGACCACAAGTTCCTGATAACCTCCAAATCGTCAACAACCCTCATCTCCCGAACACAAACATCGTAATTCCTGATCGTCAACAACCGACGACCACATGTTCCCGATTACCTTCAAATCGTCATCAACCCCCATCACCCGAACACACCCATCGTAATTCCTGATCGTCGACAACCGACGACCACAAGTTCCCGATTACCTTTAAATCCTCAACAACCCCCATCACCCGAACACACCCATCGTAATTCCTGATCGTCGACAACCGCCGACCACGAGTTCCGATTATAGTAAAATTGTCAACAACAGCCATCATCCGAACAAAACCTTCGTAATTCCTGATCGTCGACAACCGGCGATCACAATTTCCTGATAACCTTCAAATCGTCAACAACCCTTATCACCCGAACACAAACATCGTAATTCCTCATCGTCGACAACCGCCGACCACGAGTTCCCGATTACCTTCAAATCCTCAACAACCCCCATTACCCGAACACACCCATCGTAATTCCTGATCGTCGACAACCGCCGACCACGAGTTCCCGATTACCTTCAAATCCTCAACAACCCCCATCACCCGAACACACCCATCGTAATCCCTGATCGTCGACAACCGACGACCACAAGTTCCTGATAACCTTCAAATCGTCAACAACCCTCATCACCCGAACACAATCATCGTAATTCCTAACTGTCGACAACCGACGACCACAAGTTCCTGATAACCTTTAAATCGTCAACAACCCCCATCACCCGAACAAAAACATCGTAATTCCTGACTGTCGACAACCGACGACCACAAGTTCCCTATTACCTTCAAATCCTCAACAACCCCCATTCACCCGAACACTCCCATCGTAATCCCTGATCGTCGACAACCGCCGACCACGAGTTCCCGATGACAGTCAAATCGTCAACAACAGTCATCATCCGAACAAAAACTTCGTAATTCCTGATCGTCGCCAACCGACGACCACAAGTTCCTGATAACCTTCAAATCGTCAACAACCCTCATCACCCGAACACAATCATCGTAATTCCTGACTTTCGACAACCGACGACCACAAGTTCCTGATAACCTTTAAATCGTCAACAACCCTCATCACCCGAACACAAACATCGTAATTTCTGACTGCCGACAACTACAAGTTCCAAATTACCTTCAAATCGTCAACAACAGTCATCGTCCGAACAAAAACTTCGTTATTCCTGATCGTCGACAACCGACGACCACAAGTTCCTGATAACCTTCAAATCGTCAACAACCCTCATCACCCGAACACAAACATCGTAATTCCTGATCGTTGACAACCGTCGACCACGAGTTCCCGATTACAGGCAAATCGTCAACAACAGTCATCACCGAACACAAACTTCGTAATTCCTGATCGTCAACAACCGACGACCACAAGTTCCCGATTACCTTAAAATCGTCAACAACCGTCATCACCCGAATACAAACATCGTAATTCCTGATCGTCGACAACCGACGATCACAAGTTTCCGATTACCTTCAAATCGTCAACATACCGCAAGACCCGAACACAAACATCGTAATTTCTGACTGCCGACAACTACAAGTTCCAAATTACCTTCAAATCGTCAACAACAGTCATCGTCCGAACAAAAACTTCGTAATTCCTGATCGTCGACAACCGACGACCACAAGTTCCTGATAACCTGCAAATCGTCAACAACCCTCATCACCCGAACACAAAACATCGTAATTCCTGATCGTCGACAACCGCCGACCACGAGTTCCCGATTACCTTCAAATCCTCAACAACCCCCATTACCCGAACACACCCATCGTAATTCCTGATCGTCGACAACCGCCGACCACGAGTTCCCGATTACTGTCAAATTGTCAACAACAGTCATCATCCGAACAAAAACTTCGTAATTCCTGATCGTCGACAACCGACGACCACAAGTTCCTGATAACCTTCAAATCGTCAACAACCCTCATCACCCGAACACAATCATCGTAATTCCTAACTGTCGACAACCAACGACCACAAGTTACTGATAACCTTTAAATCGTCAACAACCCTCATCACCCGAACAAAAACATCGTAATTCCTGACTGTCGACAACCGACGACCACAAGTTCCCGATTACCTTCAAATCCTCAACAACCCCCCATCACCCGAACACACCCATCGTAATCCCTGATCGTCGACAACCGCCGACCACGAGTTCCCGATGACAGTCAAATTGTCAACAACAGTCATCATCCGAACAAAAACTTCGTAATTCCTGATCGTCGACAACCGACGACCACAAGTTCCTAATAACCTTCAAATCGTCAACAACCCTCATCACCCGAACACAATCATCGTAATTCCTGACTTTCGACAACCGACGACCACAAGTTCCTGATAACCTTTAAATCGTCAACAACCCTCATCACCCGAACACAAACATCGTAATTTCTGACTGCCGACAACTACAAGTTCCAAATTACCTTCATCGTCATAAAACCGTCAACAACAGTCATCATCCGAACAAAAACTTCGTAATTCCTGATCGTCGACAACCGGCGACCACAAGTTCCTGATAACCTTCAAATCGTCAACAACCCTTATCACCCGAACACAAACATCGTAATTCCTGACTGTCGACAACCGACGACCACAAGTTCCCGATTACCTTCAAATCCTCAACAACCCCCATCACCCGAACGCACCCATCGTAATCCCTGATCGTCGACAACCGCCGACCACGAGTTCCCGATGACAGTCAAATCGTCAACAACAGTCATCATCCGAACAAAAACTTCGTAATTCCTGATCGTCGCCAACCGACGACCACAAGTTCCTGATAACCTTCAAATCGTCAACAACCCTCATCACCCGAACACAATCATCGTAATTCCTGACTTTCGACAACCGACGACCACAAGTTCCTGATAACCTTTAAATCGTCAACAACCCTCATCACCCGAACACAAACATCGTAATTTCTGACTGCCGACAACTACAAGTTCCAAATTACCTTCAAATCGTCAACAACAGTCATCGTCCGAAAAAAAACTTCGTTATTCCTGATCGTCGACAACCGACGACCACAAGTTCCTGATAACCTTCAAATCGTCAACAACCCTCATCACCCGAACACAAACATCCTAATTCCTGATCGTTGACAACCGTCGACCACGAGTTCCCGATTACAGTCAAATCATCAACAACAGCCATCACCGAACACAAACTTCGTAATTCCTGATCGTCAACAACCGACGACCACATGTTCCCGATTACCTTAAAATCGACAACAACCGTCATCACCCGAACACAAACATCGTAAATCCTGATCGTCGACAACCGCCGACTACGAGTTCCCGATTACCATCAAATCCTCAACAATTCCTGATCGTCGACAACCGCCGACCACAAGTTCCTGATAACCTTCAAATCGTCAACAACCCTCATCACCCGAACACAAACTTCGTAATTCCTGATCGTCGACAACCGACGACCACAAGTTCCTGATAACCTTCAAATCGTCAACAACCCCCATCACCCGAACACAAACATCGAAATTCCTGATCGTCGACAACCGCCGACCACGAGTTCCGATTATAGTAAAATCGTCAACAACAGTCATCATCCGAACAAAAACTTCGTAATTCCTGATCGTCGACAACCGGCGACCACAAGTTCCTGATAACCTTCAAATCGTCAACAACCCTTATCACCCGAACACAAACATCGCAATTCCTGATCGTCGACAACCACCGACCACGAGTTCCCGACTACCATCAAATCCTCAACAACCACCATCACCCGAACACACCCATCGTAATTCCTGATCGTCGACAACCGCCGACCACAAGTTCCTGATAACCTTCAAATCGTCAACAACCCTCATCACCCGAACACAATCATCGAAATTCCTGATCGTCGACAACCGACGACCACAATTTCCTGATAACCTTCAAATCGTCAACAACCCTCATCACCCGAACACAATCATCGAAATTCCTAACTGTCGACAACCGACGACCACAAGTTCCTGATAACCTTTAAATCGTCAACAACCCTCATCACCCGAACAAAAACATCGTAATTCCTGACTGTCGACAACCGACGACCACAAGTTCCCGATTACCTTCAAATCCTCAACAACCCCCATCACCCGAACACACCCATCGTAATCCCTGATCGTCGACAACCGCCGACCACGAGTTCCCGATGACAGTCAAATCGCCAAAAACACTCATCATCCGAACAAAAACTTCGTAATTCCTGATCGTCGCCAACCGACGACCACAAGTTCCTGATAACCTTCAAACCGTCAACAACCCTCATCACCCGAACACAATCATCGTAATTCCTGACTGTCGACAACCGTAATTCCTGATCGTCGACGAGTTCCCGATTACCATCAAATCCTCAACAATTCCTGATCGTCGACAACCGGCGACCACAAGTTCCTGATAACCTTCAAATAGTCAACAACCCTCATCACCCGAACACAAAACTTCGTAATTCCTGATCGTCGACAACCGACGACCACAAGTTCCTGATAACCTTCAAATCGTCAACAACCCTCATCACCCGAACACAATCATCGTAATTCCTAACTGTCGACAACCGGCGACCACAAGTTCCTGATAACCTTCAAATCGTCAACAACCCTCATCACCCGAACACAAAACATCGTAATTCCTGATCGTCGACAACCGCCGACCACGAGTTCCCGATTACCTTCAAATCCTCAACAACCCCCATTACCCGAACACACCCATCGTAATTCCTGATCGTCGACAACCGCCGACCACGAGTTCCCGATTACTGTCAAATTGTCAACAACAATCATCATCCGAACAAAAACTTTGTAATTCCTGATCGTCGACAACCGACGACCACAAGTTCCTGATAACCTTCAAATCGTCAACAACCCTCATCACCCGAACACAATCATCGAAATTCCTAACTGTCGACAACCGACGACCACAAGTTCCTGATAACCTTTAAATCGTCAACAACCCTCATCACCCGAACAAAAACATTGTAATTCCTGACTGTCGACAACCGCCGACCACGAGTTCCCGATGACAGTCAAA
This sequence comes from Musca domestica, assembly GCF_030504385.1. NCBI lineage: Eukaryota > Metazoa > Arthropoda > Insecta > Diptera > Muscidae > Musca > Musca domestica. The sequence goes on along the minus strand of NW_026712328.1, from coordinate 2,945,085 downwards.
TCGTCAACAACAGTCATCATCCGAACAAAAACTTCGTAATTCCTGATCGTCGCCAACCGACGACCACAAGTTCCTGATAACCTTCAAATCGTCAACAACCCTCATCACCCGAACACAATCATCGTAATTCCTGACTTTCGACAACCGACGACCACAAGTTCCTGATAACCTTTAAATCGTCAACAACCCTCATCACCCGAACGCAAACATCGTAATTTCTGACTGCCGACAACTACAAGTTCCAAATTACCTTCAAATCGTCAACAACAGTCATCGTCCGAACAAAAACTTCGTTATTCCTGATCGTCGACAACCGACGACCACAAGTTCCTGATAACCTTCAAATCGTCAACAACCCTCATCACCCGAACACAAACATCGTAATTCCTGATCGTTGACAACCGTCGACCACGAGTTCCCGATTACAGTCAAATCGTCAACAACAGTCATCACCGAACACAAACTTCGTAATTCCTGATCGTCAACAACCGACGACCACAAGTTCCCGATTACTTTAAAATCGTCAACAACCGTCATCACCCGAATACAAACATCGTAATTCCTGATCGTCGACAACCGACGATCACAAGTTTCCGATTACCTTCAAATCGTCAACATACCGCAACACCCGAACACAAACATCGTAATTTCTGACTGCCGACAACTACAAGTTCCAAATTACCTTCAAATCGTCAACAACAGTCATCGTCCGAACAAAAACTTCGTAATTCCTGATCGTCGACAACCGACGACCACAAGTTCCTGATAACCTTCAAATCGTCAACAACCCTCATCACCCGAACACAAACATCGTAATTCCTGATCGTTGACAACCGTCGACCACGAGTTCCCGATTACAGTCAAATCGTCAACAACAGTCATCACCGAACACAAACTTCGTAATTCCTGACCGTCAACAACCGACGACCACAAGTTCCCGATTACCTCAAAATCGTCAACAACCGTCATCACCCGAACACAAACATCGTAATTCCTGATCGTTGACAACCGTCGACCACGAGTTCCCGATTATAGTAAAATCGTCAACAACAGTCATCATCCGAACAAAAACTTCGTATTATTACCCGAACACACCCATCGTAATTTCTGATCGTCGACAACCGCCGATCACGAGTTCCGATTACAGTCAAATCGTCAACAACCGTCATCATCCGAACAAAAACTTCGTAATTCCTGATAACCTTCAAATCGTCAACAACCCTCATCACCCGAACACAAACATCGTAATTCCTGATTGTCGACATCCGACGACCACAAGTTCCCGATTACCTTCAAATCATCAACAACCCCCATCGTCGACGAGTTCCCGATTACCATCAAATCCTCAACAATTCCTGATCGTCGACAACCGACGACCACAAGTTCCTGATAACCTTCAAATCGTCAACAACCCTCATCACCCGAACACAAAACATCTTAATTCCTGATCGTCGACAACCGCCGACCACGAGTTCCCGATTACCTTCAAATCCTCAACAACCCCCATTTCCCGAACACACCCATCGTAATTCCTGATCGTCGACAACCGCCGACCACGAGTTCCCGATTACTGTCAAATTGTCAACAACAGTCATCATTCGAACAAAAACTTCGTAATTCCTGATCGTCGACAACCGACGACCACAAGTTCCTGATAACCTTCAAATCGTCAACAACCCTCATCACCCGAACACAAAACATCGTAATTCCTGATCGTCGACAACCGCCGACCACGAGTTCCCGATTACCTTCAAATCCTCAACAACCCCCATTTCCCGAACACACCCATCGTAATTCCTGATCGTCGACAACCGCCGACCACGAGTTCCCGATTACTGTCAAATTGTCAACAACAGTCATCATCCGAACAAAAACTTCGTAATTCCTACAACTACAAGTTCCAAATTACCTTCAAATCGTCAACAACAGTCATCGTCCGAACAAAAACTTCGTTATTCCTGATCGTCGACAACCGACGACCACAAGTTCCTGATAACCTTCAAATCGTCAACAACCCTCATCACCCGAACACAAACATCGTAATTCCTGATCGTTGACAACCGTCGACCACGAGTTCCCGATTACAGGCAAATCGTCAACAACAGTCATCACCGAACACAAACTTCGTAATTCCTGATCGTCAACAACCGACGACCACAAGTTCCCGATTACCTTAAAATCGTCAACAACCGTCATCACCCGAATACAAACATCGTAATTCCTGATCGTCGACAACCGACGATCACAAGTTTCCGATTACCTTCAAATCGTCAACATACCGCAAGACCCGAACACAAACATCGTAATTTCTGACTGCCGACAACTACAAGTTCCAAATTACCTTCAAATCGTCAACAACAGTCATCGTCCGAACAAAAACTTCGTAATTCCTGATCGTCGACAACCGACGACCACAAGTTCCTGATAACCTGCAAATCGTCAACAACCCTCATCACCCGAACACACCCATCGTAATTCCTGATCGTCGACAACCGCCGACCACGAGTTCCCGATTACTGTCAAATTGTCAACAACAGTCATCATCCGAACAAAAACTTCGTAATTCCTGATCGTCGACAACCGCCGACCACGAGTTCCCGATTACTGTCAAATTGTCAACAACAGTCATCATCCGAACAAAAACTTCGTAATTCCTGATCGTCGACAACCGACGACCACAAGTTCCTGATAACCTTCAAATCGTCAACAACCCTCATCACCCGAACACAATCATCGTAATTCCTAACTGTCGACAACCAACGACCACAAGTTACTGATAACCTTTAAATCGTCAACAACCCTCATCACCCGAACAAAAACATCGTAATTCCTGACTGTCGACAACCGACGACCACAAGTTCCCGATTACCTTCAAATCCTCAACAACCCCCCATCACCCGAACACACCCATCGTAATCCCTGATCGTCGACAACCGCCGACCACGAGTTCCCGATGACAGTCAAATTGTCAACAACAGTCATCATCCGAACAAAAACTTCGTAATTCCTGATCGTCGACAACCGACGACCACAAGTTCCTAATAACCTTCAAATCGTCAACAACCCTCATCACCCGAACACAATCATCGTAATTCCTGACTTTCAACAACCGACGACCACAAGTTCCTGATAACCTTTAAATCGTCAACAACCCTCATCACCCGAACACAAACATCGTAATTTCTGACTGCCGACAACTACAAGTTCCAAATTACCTTCATCGTCATAAAACCGTCAACAACAGTCATCATCCGAACAAAAACTTCGTAATTCCTGATCGTCGACAACCGGCGACCACAAGTTCCTGATAACCTTCAAATCGTCAACAACCCTTATCACCCGAACACAAACATCGTAATTCCTGACTGTCGACAACCGACGACCACAAGTTCCCGATTACCTTCAAATCCTCAACAACCCCCATCACCCGAACGCACCCATCGTAATCCCTGATCGTCGACAACCGCCGACCACGAGTTCCCGATGACAGTCAAATCGTCAACAACAGTCATCATCCGAACAAAAACTTCGTAATTCCTGATCGTCGCCAACCGACGACCACAAGTTCCTGATAACCTTCAAATCGTCAACAACCCTCATCACCCGAACACAATCATCGTAATTCCTGACTTTCGACAACCGACGACCACAAGTTCCTGATAACCATTAAATCGTCAACAACCCTCATCACCCGAACACAAACATCGTAATTTCTGACTGCCGACAACTACAAGTTCCAAATTACCTTCAAATCGTCAACAACAGTCATCGTCCGAAAAAAAACTTCGTTATTCCTGATCGTCGACAACCGACGACCACAAGTTCCTGATAACCTTCAAATCGTCAACAACCCTCATCACCCGAACACAAACATCCTAATTCCTGATCGTTGACAACCGTCGACCACGAGTTCCCGATTACAGTCAAATCATCAACAACAGCCATCACCGAACACAAACTTCGTAATTCCTGATCGTCAACAACCGACGACCACATGTTCCCGATTACCTTAAAATCGACAACAACCGTCATCACCCGAACACAAACATCGTAAATCCTGATCGTCGACAACCGCCGACTACGAGTTCCCGATTACCATCAAATCCTCAACAATTCCTGATCGTCGACAACCGCCGACCACAAGTTCCTGATAACCTTCAAATCGTCAACAACCCTCATCACCCGAACACAAACTTCGTAATTCCTGATCGTCGACAACCGACGACCACAAGTTCCTGATAACCTTCAAATCGTCAACAACCCCCATCACCCGAACACAAACATCGAAATTCCTGATCGTCGACAACCGCCGACCACGAGTTCCGATTATAGTAAAATCGTCAACAACAGTCATCATCCGAACAAAAACTTCGTAATTCCTGATCGTCGACAACCGGCGACCACAAGTTCCTGATAACCTTCAAATCGTCAACAACCCTTATCACCCGAACACAAACATCGCAATTCCTGATCGTCGACAACCACCGACCACGAGTTCCCGACTACCATCAAATCCTCAACAACCACCATCACCCGAACACACCCATCGTAATTCCTGATCGTCGACAACCGCCGACCACAAGTTCCTGATAACCTTCAAATCGTCAACAACCCTCATCACCCGAACACAATCATCGAAATTCCTGATCGTCGACAACCGACGACCACAATTTCCTGATAACCTTCAAATCGTCAACAACCCTCATCACCCGAACACAATCATCGAAATTCCTAACTGTCGACAACCGACGACCACAAGTTCCTGATAACCTTTAAATCGTCAACAACCCTCATCACCCGAACAAAAACATCGTAATTCCTGACTGTCGACAACCGACGACCACAAGTTCCCGATTACCTTCAAATCCTCAACAACCCCCATCACCCGAACACACCCATCGTAATCCCTGATCGTCGACAACCGCCGACCACGAGTTCCCGATGACAGTCAAATCGCCAAAAACACTCATCATCCGAACAAAAACTTCGTAATTCCTGATCGTCGCCAACCGACGACCACAAGTTCCTGATAACCTTCAAACCGTCAACAACCCTCATCACCCGAACACAATCATCGTAATTCCTGACTGTCGACAACCGTAATTCCTGATCGTCGACGAGTTCCCGATTACCATCAAATCCTCAACAATTCCTGATCGTCGACAACCGGCGACCACAAGTTCCTGATAACCTTCAAATAGTCAACAACCCTCATCACCCGAACACAAAACTTCGTAATTCCTGATCGTCGACAACCGACGACCACAAGTTCCTGATAACCTTCAAATCGTCAACAACCCTCATCACCCGAACACAATCATCGTAATTCCTAACTGTCGACAACCGGCGACCACAAGTTCCTGATAACCTTCAAATCGTCAACAACCCTCATCACCCGAACACAAAACATCGTAATTCCTGATCGTCGACAACCGCCGACCACGAGTTCCCTATTACCTTCAAATCCTCAACAACCCCCATTACCCGAACACACCCATCGTAATTCCTGATCGTCGACAACCGCCGACCACGAGTTCCCGATTACTGTCAAATTGTCAACAACAATCATCATCCGAACAAAAACTTTGTAATTCCTGATCGTCGACAACCGACGACCACAAGTTCCTGATAACCTTCAAATCGTCAACAACCCTCATCACCCGAACACAATCATCGAAATTCCTAACTGTCGACAACCGACGACCACAAGTTCCTGATAACCTTTAAATCGTCAACAACCCTCATAACCCGAACAAAAACATTGTAATTCCTGACTGTCGACAACCGCCGACCACGAGTTCCCGATGACAGTCAAATCGTCAACAACAGTCATCATCCGAACAAAAACTTCGTAATTCCTGATCGTCGCCAACCGACGACCACAAGTTCCTGATAACCTTCAAATCGTCAACAACCCTCATCACCCGAACACAATCATCGTAATTCCTGACTTTCGACAACCGACGACCACAAGTTCCTGATAACCTTTAAATCGTCAACAACCCTCATCACCCGAACGCAAACATCGTAATTTCTGACTGCCGACAACTACAAGTTCCAAATTACCTTCAAATCGTCAACAACAGTCATCGTCCGAACAAAAACTTCGTTATTCCTGATCGTCGACAACCGACGACCACAAGTTCCTGATAACCTTCAAATCGTCAACAACCCTCATCACCCGAACACAAACATCGTAATTCCTGATCGTTGACAACCGTCGACCACGAGTTCCCGATTACAGTCAAATCGTCAACAACAGTCATCACCGAACACAAACTTCGTAATTCCTGATCGTCAACAACCGACGACCACAAGTTCCCGATTACTTTAAAATCGTCAACAACCGTCATCACCCGAATACAAACATCGTAATTCCTGATCGTCGACAACCGACGATCACAAGTTTCCGATTACCTTCAAATCGTCAACATACCGCAACACCCGAACACAAACATCGTAATTTCTGACTGCCGACAACTACAAGTTCCAAATTACCTTCAAATCGTCAACAACAGTCATCGTCCGAACAAAAACTTCGTAATTCCTGATCGTCGACAACCGACGACCACAAGTTCCTGATAACCTTCAAATCGTCAACAACCCTCATCACCCGAACACAAAACATCGTAATTCCTGATCGTCGACAACCGCCGACCACGAGTTCCCGATTACTGTCAAATTGTCAACAACAGTCATCATCCGAACAAAAACTTCGTAATTCCTGATCGTCGACAACCGACGACCACAAGTTCCTGATAACCTTCAAATCGTCAACAACCCTCATCACCCGAACACAATCATCGTAATTCCTAACTGTCGACAACCGACGACCACAAGTTCCTGATAACCTTTAAATCGTCAACAACCCTCATCACCCGAACAAAAACATCGTAATTCCTGGCTGTCGACAACCGACGACCACAAGTTCCCGATTACCTTCAAATCCTCAACAACCCCCATCACCCGAACACACCCATCGTAATCCCTGATCGTCGACAACCGCCGACCACGAGTTCCCGATGACAGTCAAATCGTCAACAACAGTCATCATCCGAACAAAAACTTCGTAATTCCTGATCGTCGCCAACCGACGACCACAAGTTCCTGATAACCTTTAAATCGTCAACAACCCTCATCACCCGAACACAAACATCGTAATTCCTGATCGTTGACAGCCGTCGACCACGAGTTCCCGATTACAGTCAAATCGTCAACAACATTCATCACCGAACACAAACTTCGTAATTCCTGATCGTCAACAACCGACGACCACAAGTTCCTGATAACCTTTAAATCGTCAACAACCCTCATCACCCGAACACAATCATCGTAATTCCTGACTTTCGACAACCGACGACCACAAGTTCCTGATAACCTTTAAATCGTCAACAACCCTCATCACCCGAACACAAACATCGTAATTTCTGACTGCCGACAACTACAAGTTCCAAATTACCTTCAAATCGTCAACAACAGTCATCGTCCGAACAAAAACTTCGTTATTCCTGATCGTCGACAACCGACGACCACAAGTTCCTGATAACCTTCAAATCGTCAACAACCCTCATCACCCGAACACAAACATCGTAATTCCTGATCGTTGACAACCGTCGACCACGAGTTCCCGATTACAGTCAAATCGTCAACAACAGTCATCACCGAACACAAACTTCGTAATTCCTGATCGTCAACAACCGACGACCACAAGTTCCCGATTACCTCAAAATCGTCAACAACCGTCATCACCCGAACACAAACATCGTAATTCCTGATCGTTGACAACCGTCGACCACGAGTTCCCGATTATAGTAAAATCGTCAACAACAGTCATCATCCGAACAAAAACTTCGTAATTCCTGATCGTCGACAACCGGCGACCACAAGTTCCTGATAACCTTCAAATCGTCAACATCCCTTATCACCCGAACACAAACATCGTAATTCCTGACTGTCGACAACCGACGACCACAAGTTCCCGATTACCTTCAAATCCTCAACAACCCTCATCACCCGAACACACTCATCGTAATTCCTGATGGTCGACAACCGCCGACCACGAGTTCCGATTACAGTCAAATTCTCAACAACCCCATTACCCGAACACACCCATCGTAATTTCTGATCGTCGACAACCGCCGATCACGAGTTCCGATTACAGTCAAATCGTCAACAACCGTCATCATCCGAACAAAAACTTCGTAATTCCTGATAACCTTCAAATCGTCAACAACCCTCATCACCCGAACACAAACATCGTAATTCCTGATTGTCGACATCCGACGACCACAAGTTCCCGATTACCTTCAAATCATCAACAACCCCCATCACCCGAACACACCCATCGTAATTCCTGATCGTCGACGAGTTCCCGATTACCATCAAATCCTCAACAATTCCTGATCGTCGACAACCGACGACCACAAGTTCCTGATAACCTTCAAATCGTCAACAACCCTCATCACCCGAACACAAAACATCGTAATTCCTGATCGTCGACAACCGCCGACCACGAGTTCCCGATTACCTTCAAATCCTCAACAACCCCCATTTCCCGAACACACCCATCGTAATTCCTGATCGTCGACAACCGCCGACCACGAGTTCCCGATTACTGTCAAATTGTCAACAACAGTCATCATTCGAACAAAAACTTCGTAATTCCTGATCGTCGACAACCGACGACCACAAGTTCCTGATAACCTTCAAATCGTCAACAACCCTCATCACCCGAACACAAAACATCGTAATTCCTGATCGTCGACAACCGCCGACCACGAGTTCCCGATTACCTTCAAATCCTCAACAACCCCCATTTCCCGAACACACCCATCGTAATTCCTGATCGTCGACAACCGCCGACCACGAGTTCCCGATTACTGTCAAATTGTCAACAACAGTCATCATCCGAACAAAAACTTCGTAATTCCTGATCGTCGACAACCGACGACCACAAGTTCCTGATAACCTTCAAATCGTCAACAACCCTCATCACCCGAACACAATCATCGTAATTCCTAACTGTCGACAACCGACGACCACAAGTTCCCGATAACCTTTAAATCGTCAACAACCCTCATCACCCGAACAAAAACATCGTAATTCCTGACTGTCGACAACCGACGACCACAAGTTCCCGATTACCTTCAAATCCTCAACAACCCCCATCACCCGAACACACCCATCGTAATCCCTGATCGTCGACAACCGCCGACCACGAGTTCCCGATGACAGTCAAATCGTCAACAACAGTCATCATCCGAACAAAAACTTCGTAATTCCTGATCGTCGCCAACCGACGACAACAAGTTCCTGATAACCTTCAAATCGTCAACAACCCTCATCACCCGAACACAATCATCGTAATTCCTGACTTTCGACAACCGACGACCACAAGTTCCTGATAACCTTTAAATCGTCAACAACCCTCATCACCCGAACACAAACATCGTAATTCCTGATCGTTGACAACCGTCGACCACGAGTTCCCGATTACAGTCAAATCGTCAACAACAGTCATCACCGAACACAAACTTCGTAATTCCTGATCGTCAACAACCGACGACCACAAGTTCCCGATTACCTTAAAATCGTCAACAACCGTCATCACCCGAATACAAACATCGTAATTCCTGATCGTCGACAACCGACGATCACAAGTTTCCGATTACCTTCAAATCGTCAACATACCGCAACACCCGGACACAAATTTCGTAATTCCTTATCGTCAACAACCGACGATCACAAGTTCCCGATTAACCCTCACCCGAACACAAACATCGTTATTCCTGATCGTCGACAACCGACGACCACAAGTTCCCGATTACCTTCAAATCGTCAACAACGCTCATGACCCGAACACAAACATCGTAATTTCTAATCGTCGACAACCGACGACCACAAGTTCCCGATTACCTTCAAATCGTCAACATACCGCAACACACGGATAAAAACATCGTAATTCCTGATAACAGTCAAACCGTCGACAATCGACGACCACCAGCTCCCGATTAGCTTCAAATCGTCAACGAAAACGTCACCCGAACGCAACACCGCAATTCCTGATCTTCTTTAACCCGACATCATCATTCCCGATTGACCACGAGTCGTACACCCTCTTGCCTAGGATACGAGTAAACATTACTTTGAATTCACGAACACCTCCGAAGTCCATTTGTCATCATATAGTCCATATTTATCTTATCGTATTTCAATCCGAGTAGATTGTAATTTAGCATTAAAGATCAATAACACATCCGAGTTTTACCCCCAGGAAAGGGAGAAATCTACTCTTATTATTTCATAAGGTTTAGTGGGTCCTTATGGATACCCTGGGTACATTTGAGCTTACCTCAGCCGAAAAGAAAACCACGTTACAATCTCTTCGAAACAGGTGCGTCGCCTTTTAAATCTTTCTAACAAACTAGCTCTTTGGCCACAGTGCCTTGTACTAAAAACTGCAAATTTACTTGCGCGTGGATTAAGCTTTCTTGCACCAGACCTCTCACCAAATTGTCAACCTAAACTGGGTGTTTTGGCGGATTTGTTTGGGTACTTATTTGGGGTGAATTATTTTGTGGTAATCCAGTTGTTACACTAGAGCCAGGATTGCCATTTATAATGGTATCAGATAAATCCCTAATTGATGTGTCAGTATTACCCTTATGCCTAGGCATTTTGAAATCTTCCATATTTTGCTTTTGTTTAGGTATTGGTGATGAAATAGAATCTCTGCTCAGATCAAAAAGTGAAGAGCGGTCTCTTTTCCTTTTACTTTTTTTGGTTTGGCTTTTGAACTCATGAGAATTCAATATCAAACTCAAGTTCTATATATGGTGATGATGAATTAAAAAAAATTGTGTCACAATTTTTCTTATAGCTTGAATTTTTTTAATTAGCTAAAAAGCAAATGTATTGAACTATATTAGGTATTAGGTAAAAAAAAACATAAAGCTAATATACTGTTACACAAAAAAATATAGTTAGTTTTATAAATCAAGTCAGACACCAATGCGAGAGGATCTGGGAGGTATTTTCAGTAACTAGTGTAGATTTTAGTATTTTTAACATCAAATTTTGAAAAATTCATAGAAGGTAGTTACACGCATGTTACAATAAAATCAAGGTAGGGCTATGATACCATTTGATTTTAATTTTTTTATTTTCTTGGCTCAGTATGTCAACTTTGTTTGTTTATGTGTGTGTTTTCTTTTCAATAACAAAAAAATTGTTCAGAAAATACTCAAATTCGTGTGTTTTCAAAATGCTTATTGCAACGTATGCATCGACAAAATCCACTGTTTTTGTAGCAAAATAAACCTTAAGAGATATATAGAAGACGATGTCGAAAAGAAATTTTGTTATTTCACTCTGTTTTCGCGGTTTTCAACTTTTTATTCAAAATAAATGCAACAAGCTGTTTGGTTTTTTTATTGTTTTGATAATAATTCTGACATTGTAAGCCAAACAGGTAGACCTCTATACTTGCAATTTTTTCAAAGTTAGCCTACCTTCTCTTCATTGTACCATGGTTACACGTTACATGTCATGAATGAGAAGATCGTGTGTTGAAGGTATTGCTGTACAGTACAATCTTCGATAGTCATCTTCAAAGCAGTTAATGCACTTTTACCTGATTCTAACCCTATGGTATTTCTAAGTCTATGGTATTTAAAAAAACGAAAACACTGATACAAAAAACAAGTATAAAACACAGGTCATGAAAACAATACAATCTTTGTTACAACCTTGACCCTTTGGTACAAAAACACACATAAACTTTAAAAGGGTCTCGATTTCCTACAGACACTTATCTTACGCGAAACATACATACATAGTATCCTCTTTCACAAATAAAAATTAGCACATCACATTGATATTTAGACATAAAAACAAACACTTATTTGAGATTTAGTCATCGTTACTTAGCCTATAAGCACATAAACGTTTAGGATAACAAAAGCTGAACTATTAATACTTTGGAAAACAATTTCGGAGAACTGCTTTTCAGATTAACACCTTTTTCTAGACGCGAAAGCCAATGGGGCTTCACAACACACAAAGACATAACCTAGCTTAATAAAAGAGCTCTCTTAAGCGGAGGACGAAATTTGCATTAAAAAAATCTAGATAGTCATGGCAGTTTTTTATATTCGCTATGGGTTAATCCTACATTCGCGAAATTAAAAGAACCGGCATAAACAATTCTCACAAAATAAAACTTAGGCACTAGGACACGAAATATGGACAACACAAATGTAAGAGTTAGAATACATTAAGCTTAAATTAGTACTAAATTAGTAATTAGTACTATATTTAAATAAATCTATTTCTTACGTTTTATCTTTTTTCTTAGGTAAAAATTGCACTGGGTGCTCGGATTTTTTTAAGACCATCAACCTGAATTAGATCATCACTGGGTAGTTGGAGAATATGCTTACTAGCTAGTGTATTTAGTTATTCCGCAAATGAAAGTTATCTGCAATTATAATTACATTACAGTATTTCCCAATCATGCCGCCATTGCATCAGGCAAAGGAGGGTTTCATATCCAGCTCACACCGTAAGTCTTGGATTGGTCTTTGGATTTTATTTTGGATTTTTATTTTGGTTTTTTGTACATAAAAAACATGATAGAAGGATACAAGTAGTCGCATCGACACAGCTCCTGGGACAATGTTTTATCAATATTAGATACATTAAATTTACACAATCGCCACTTACTCAAATGGTTTTTTCCCAAAAACTTCGATTGAAGACAAACTATCTTCAATAAAATAAACGTCCTTACGAACTTACTTATTTTTGTAACATTATTTTGTTCCTTTTTTTGGTGCAAACGTCGAGGTTAAAAAATCCAAAATTCAGGTAAGGAACGGCACTTAAATGTCTAGCGAGTTTTCCCAACTCGCACTCCTTTATACCCTTGGTCAAAATCGGGCGCAAATCGGAGGTTGTAATGATATGTATTTTTCAACAATTTTTACAAATTTGAATAATTTTTCATTCAAGATTTTATATTCCAAAATTGTTTTAACAGCTGAATGTCTCAGCAGCTGTGTCGATGCGACTACCTGTATTCTTCTACCATGGGTTCTACTAAACCCTACGATATTAATCAGGGTTGTATTTACTATACTGTCATCATCCCATTTTGGCTGACAAAAATACAAAACTGAAGTGGCATAACATTTTTTATACCCTCCACCATTCTATGGAGGGTATATTAACTTTGCCATTCCGTTGGTAACTCCTCGAAAGACTCATGTCGGACCCAACAAAGCATATATATTCTTGATAAAGGTAAAATTCTAAATCGTAAATTTGATAAGCGTAAAAATCTGTCTGTTGTAATCACGCTATCTTTAGGAATTGAGATAGAAGGCTAACATTTGCACACAGGTTTATTTTGCCAGTAGGCAGGTTAAGTTCGCAAATGGGTCATGTAGGTTCACGTTTTCATTTAGCCCTATATAACGGTCCCTCCCTACATTCGGTATTTTGATGATTTTAGCGTCATATTCATCGGAGTAGTTTCAAATTACGTATTTAGAGTTCGTAATGGGAACTCCAGTCTGTGACACAAAATTTTTTATGCAGGTCCAGATCTTTGTATAGGCCAAATATATTAGTACCAACCTATATTCCGTATTTTGACGATTTTAGATACAATACTCACCGAAATTATTTGAGATGTCGTATTTCAAGTTCGTAATGGATGCTACAGCATGTGACAGAAAATTGTCTATGCAGGCCCAGCTCTTCGTATAGCTCCAATATAACGGTACCTCCCTAAATACGGTATTTTGAAGAAGCTACATTATACCCGTTTATAATATGGTAATGGCTTATAACAATCAATGCCTATGTAGGTCTACGTCGTATAGACCCCAATATAATGGCTATATTCGATATTTTTAAGATTTTAACAGAATTTTTAACGGATTTTATCTTCCAAATGTTGAACGGTATTCAAAGTTCGGCCCTGCCGAACTTACTGCTTTTTAACTTGTTTGGTCTGGTATATTGTACGGACCGTCTCCGCTTCATTTCTGAGACGGTGGCTGACAACTCTGTTGGTGCGACGAAATATCGCCGGTCTTTTAAAGAAAATAAACAAAATATTATTGTTTTCTAAGAAGAAGAACACAACAAATAAAATATCACAGGCATAATTACAAAAGGAAAAACATAAAATTTGAGTAAAAGATACAAATAATATAAGATTAATTCATAAAAAAATAAATTACTAGTTTATTTTACTCATATTTATTTTAGCAATTAGATATAAAATAAAAGTTCACATTTCTAATAATTTTCACAAAACATAAGATCACACCACAAATTTATTAAATGTCGATCAAAATAAAATTAAATGATAATTAGTGTTAACTAATTGATAAAATAATTAGTAGCCATCATTGTAAAAACGCAACCCACTACTTATTAATTCAATATTAAGCGACCGTTAAGTTTGAAATTTTGTTAAGGATTTTTTACACTGTTCAATTTGTTTTAAGTACTTATTTTATTTGCAAAGTAATATAAATGGAGATACAAGCATGCATTAATGAATTAGAAAAAATAAAGTTGAATTTAAAGAAAAGCAAAAATAAGATTTTTATAAAAAAATACGTTGAAGAAAAATTAGGAAGATTGGAAGAATTGTTCAATGAGTTAATTGATATAAATGTGACGATGTAAATGAATATCTTTTAAAGCCGAGATTTAATAAATTGAGAATACAAATTTCAGTTTTAATTAATGAATTAAACATAAAAGAGGAAATAGTAAATAATAATGTAAATATGGCACAACTCAACATGTTAATGGTTAGCAAAAATTTGCATGTATTTAAAAGCGAATTCAAATATTTAGAAGATTTTACTTTTCAAGCAGAATTGCTGCATGATTTGCTCCAAGAACAAGATGAAGAATTATTCATTAAATAGTTTTAATAATATTAATAATTTTAATCTTTAATTTCAAGTTATGAGCCCAAGTAAGGAGTATTTTAGATCGTTCGAACAAGCCAACTGCATTTGTACAATTAACCAAGTACAAAAGCAGCTAAGATCAGCCGACCGGAACTTTCAATGCCCTCAACCATTTCGAAGAAAATTGAGAAGTTTCAAAAAAAAATCTGTAAACTACCACTTAAATGAATACCGTTGTATAGGAATTATACGAAGATGTGGACCTGGACCCATTGGTATCTTCCAGAACGAAGTTTGAAACGATGCCGATGAAAAATGTTGCTGAAATCATCAAAATATCTGATATCGGGAGGTACCGTCATATGGGGGCTATACAAAGATGTGAACCTGCATATCAAAATTTTTCTCATGGGCTGTAGTTCCCGTTCGAATCTTTCAGTATGAAGTTTGAAACGATTACCGTGAATAATGTAGCTGACATCATCGAAATACCGAATATGTTCCGCCATGCGGTACACTACGTTTTTTTAGTGCTCCGACTCCGGTACACTACGATTTTTTAGTGTTCCGACTGCGGTACACTACGATTTTTTAGCGCTCCGACTGCGGTACACTACGATCATCGTTGTGTTGCGGTACAGTATCACTAAAATATTTTTTAGTGGTAGTGTACCGGAACACTACCGCTAAAAATTTTTTTAGTGATACTGTACCGGTACAGTACACTATGTTAGTGTACTGTTTATTTTCGAACGCTGCTCCTGACACACGTTATTAATAAACCAGTTATCGAATAAAAATTACATGCCATACGCTGGGGAATTAAAGTCTTTAAACAATATTTATATGGAAGAAAGTTTATTGTTAAAGCTAACCGCATCCGAAGGTGACCACAAAATTCTTGTTATTACCAGGAGCAAACAAAAAATTTTAAGAAACAAAAATTTAAACAATAAAAATAGAGATGATGACAGTCCTTGTCCAAAGCCTGATGAACTATTGATTTGGGAATGTAATGTAAATGTAAATCGCTCACGATATAAAGAATATAAGAAAACTTAAGTTTACACTACTCAAAGAAAAGATGAAACCCACAATTGAGATTGGACAATATATAATTACTGTGAGTTACAGCGATATTCCAATGAACATAGACTTGTATTTGGAGAAAATGTTAACAAAAACAAATAAACAAGGAATAAAAGAACTAGCAGTGAACAAAAATGATAAAATATTCAAATCCATGTCCATGGTAGAATTCAACACATCACTGAACAAATTATAGAAAGATCCAAACACAAATTTACAAATAATTGTATACCGAGATCTTCAACGGATTAACTACAAAAATACACAATTAAAATTAATATCAGAGTATCATGATTCAACTCATGGAGGTCATTAAGGTATCAGAAAGACCACTTTAAAACTCAAGCAGCTTTACATTTGGAAAAATAGGTCGAAAATGATAAAAGAATGTGTTTTAAGCTGTCCACAATACAGATTCAAAAAAAAAAAAACAAACTACACACACTAAAGAAACAATGACATTAACAGATACACCAAGAACTAGTTTTGAGGTGGTATCAATAGATATTACGAGAATATCAAATGATCTGATAATAATACAGAGTTCTCTAATCAATTAATGTCTGAGTTATGTCGTTTATTGGAAATAAAACAAATATTTAGCACTTCTTACCACCATGAAACATTGGATTCGGTAGAGAGAACTCATAGGGTTCTTAATGAATTTTTCCTAAATTTTTCAAAGAGTGAAGACTGGGACATTTGTATTTCACATTTTGCTTTTACATTAAATACCACACCACATGTTGACTTGGGATTTCTCTTTGTAAATCTAAGAAATATTAGAAAAATTAAAAACATAAAAGAATTACTAAAACCGAAAATTCTAATCCACAAAAAGTACCTTTATTTACTAAATTTAGTTTTATTAAGATTAATGAATAGAAAAAAATCAATCACCGTATTTAGCCCCATATAAAGTCACTAGCACTGATGGAGTTAATACTGTAATAATAGATATAAATGGTGAATTGAAGAAATTCCACAATAATGTTTAAAAAAGTAAAAAAGCTGTAAGGCAGGCCGGACCGAACTTTGAATACCCTCCACTATTTGGAACGAATTTGGCAATTCTAAAAATCAAAAAAATCCGTTCAAATTCTGTAAAAACCTTATAAATACCGAATGTAGCTGGACCTGCATAGGTAACCTTTGTCATAAATGCGAAACATAAAAAAATCCGTGAATAATGTAGCTAAAGTCATCAAAATACCTAATATCGGAGTTACCTTTATATAGGGGGCTATACGAAAATGTGGACCTGCACTTTTCTGTCTCAGGCTGTAGTATTCATTGCGAACTTCAAATAGCGAACTTGAAACAATTCCGGTGAATATTGTCGCCAAACTCATCAAAATACCGAATATCGGGAGGTACCGTTATATGGGGGCTATACGAAGACGTGAACCTGTACATACATTTTTCTGCCTTAGGCTGAAGTACCCATTACGAACTTCAAATACAAAATTTGAATTTCTGGTGAATAATATCGCTGAAATCATCATAATACCGAATATCGAGAGGTACCGTTATACGGGGGCCATACGAAGATGTGGATCTGCACAGACAATTTTAAGTCTTAAGATGTAGTATCCATTACGAAATTCAAACGCCAAATTTGAAACAATTCCTTTGAATAATGTCGCTAAAATCATCAAAATACCGAATATCGGGAGGTACCGTTATATGGGGGCTATACGAAGACGAGGACCTGCACAGACAATCTCCTGTCATAGGCTGTAGTATCCATTAGAA
This sequence comes from Musca domestica, assembly GCF_030504385.1. Taxonomy (NCBI): domain Eukaryota; kingdom Metazoa; phylum Arthropoda; class Insecta; order Diptera; family Muscidae; genus Musca; species Musca domestica. The sequence goes on along the minus strand of NW_026712328.1, from coordinate 2,927,305 downwards.
CATCAAATACAAAACTTGAAACAAATCCGGTGAGTAATGTCGCTATAATTATCAAAATACCAAATATAGGGAGGTGCCGTTATGTGGGGGCTATACGAAGACGTGGACCTTTACAGACAATCTCTTCTCATAGGCTGTAGCACCCATTACGAACATCAAATTCCAAATTTTAAAGAATTATGATGAATATTGTCGCTAAAATCATCAAATTACCGAATATAGGGAGGTACCGAATATAGGGAGGTACAAATTACCGAATTTAGGGAGGTACCCTGCATACATTTCGATTCGTTCGGAAGCTAGAGTTATTTCCACAGACGGATAGAAGGACGGATATCGCTAAATGGACATAGAATTTTATGCTGTGGGGTGTAAAATGTATATTTCGACGTGTTACAAACCAAATGACAAACTTAATATATCCTCCATACTATGGTGTAGGGTACGAAAATAGAGTTGTAGTTAATTAATTTATATTGAACAGAATAATGCAAAATAATTTTTACTAGGGTGTAATGTTAGGATAAATTAATGCATACGAACTACTCTTGTATTGATCACCTGTGACTAGGCTAAGTAAATAAGCTGATTTACAGCTGTAATTTTAAGAATTGTTATTATTTTTAATGATATATTAAAAAACAAAATCTAGGATTAAGTACCGTTATGTTTTATATATATGGACGATTATATGGAGAATAAAGTTCAGAAGTTACAAAGAGCCTAAACCGGGTTTAAGACTTCAACGAAAGTAAAAAATAACAAAAACTATTTTTATTGAGCTGGAACTCGCTTTCGGGAATTCCTGAATTCTTCGCATTTTTTAAATGGGAGAGTCACCACATATCTGCCATCCATTGTGATTCATCCAATTTTTGAGGTTGTAAATTCGAAGATATTGTCTTTAATTAGAGCCCAGACTTCCACTTTGGAGTTAGGGTCATATTTGGATCGCATAAAAGATTTTTATCTTTTCAGGAATAAAGATGGATTACGATAAGTCTATTACAGCTCGGGCAACGTAAAGTTGTCTTTTGGTTTCTATTTGTACTATTGTATGAAAAGTAGTGTTCTTCAGATTTTCGTTCACTAATTTGCTCATTTTGGAGGGCCAAAGTAGAAATAGTAGTTGGTTCTAGGTTTTTAGTTACTGTATTTGATTTGAAAGAGCGGCAATGCTAGTACTAGGTCGTGCTACCACTCGAGCTAGGTATGTATCTGTTGTTTTTGTTTCCGTTCCTTGTGTAACAAAGTATTGTGTTTCATAGTACAAATAATGCAGCCAAAGTGACTGTTTAAGTGTGATGTTTTCCCGACGTGAATTCTGTCATTCACACTATATTTTTTAAATTCGTTACAATCTCTAACGAAGTGATTTGATTTGCAGACTTGGCAGTTGTTTACGTATTTTTCGATTTATTTTATTGAGATAATGTTATATTAGTAGGTCTTCCTCTAAAATTGTTTATATTTGTTGAGACATTTGTTTGAAAGGCTTTCCAAAATCTAGGCGTGCGATTGTTAGTTGGCTTTTTGAGCAATTTGTGATATAGAGGGATTTATATTTCCAACTAACTCCAAATGAATTTGTTTGTTAAGAAAGCGTCAAACTGTTCCCATACTCGAGATTTTTCCATGCTAATGTAAATTTATCATTTGTTAGTGGGACATGCGAAAACATTTCTCTACCCTCTTCTGCTGTTTTTTGCATTAAATGGAATAACTTATCGACATTGGTTAATTTTGAGTTATGTAAATTGCTGAAAATAGATCTTTGAAGGTAGGCCATTCTCTATAACCACTTTTCAATGTTTCTTTATCGCACATCCCGTAATTGTTCTGACATCTCTTTCCTGTGTCTTTTCATCCAAAGGACTTTGAATTTGTTCATTTATTGAACATAGCGCCTTTCTGTATGATTCCATGGAGTTCATATATTAGTGTGATGGTAGTATAGAGGGTATATTAAGTTTGTGATTCCGTTTGTTATACCTCGAAATACACATTTTAGACCCCACAAAGTATATATTCTTGATCAGCATAAAATTCTATGTCGATTAAGCAATGTGGAAATCACTCTAGATTGGTATCTGAAGTTCGTAATAGATACAACAGCCTATGACAGAAAATTGTCTGTGCAGGTCCACGTCTTCGTATAGCCCCCATATAACGGTACCTCCCGATATTCGGTATTTTGATGATTTTAGCGAAGTTATTCACCGGAATTGCTTCAAATTTGATGTTTGAAGTTCGTAATGGATACTACAGCCTATGACAGAAAATTGTCTGTGCAGTTACACGTTTTGGTATAGCCCCCATATAACAGTGCCTATCTATATTCGATATTTTGATGAATTTGGTGATGCAGGTCCACGTCGTCATATAGACCCTAATATAACGGCTAAAATCGGTATAATTTTTTTTTTTGAAAATTGGCAAATTCTTTTCAAATGGTGGAGGGTATTCAATTCTCCTGGAACAATGCCCCGGCATTTTATGTATGCTCTTTTACCTGGTCTTATGCAGAGTCCAACTCTATCCGTGTTGTTTCCAATCATTGTACTTGTCATCGGGTTGGGTTATTGAAAAATATGAAATATAATCCAGAAGATCGTTCACGCAATTTGCGAATTTATCGCTTAAAGTTTTATCCATTTTCAAAGTTGAGCGTTAACCTTTACGAAATTTTGTTGTTTGTGTTACAAAGAAGAAAGGAAGCCCAATGAAAAGGACTAACTTGGTTTCAAATTTAAAGTTTTATCCAAATGTTTATTTTTAAATAGGGATAAGTTTCTTTCTCTAATTGAAGTTGTTTGGGTGAGTCAAATTATATTTCGTTTCTTTTCAAAAAGTGTAAATATTTCAAAAATTGTCCTTGTATATGATGTTGGGCTGAGTTGATGAATAATATTTGTTGGGTTACCAGGAAGGGTCAACTTTTTAGCCAAAACTAACCAAAAGAAAAATAAAACTCTTAAAGTCCACATACAGTAGGATTTTATTTTTGCAAATCGAGAATTAATTAAGAGTTTCTTTCTAAACAAATGAGTGAAAATGAGATTGCAAAAGCAAAAATTACCAGAGATATTTCTGCAACAAACGATTTTTTTTTTCAAAAAGAAAAAAAAATATAGTATAGGTCAATAGAAAAAGCGACGTTGAAAATTACAAAAAAAAAAAAAAAATCAGAGAGTCCAATTTTTTTCATCAAAGTAAAAATGTGGACTGCGTTGTCGAACAAAAGATCCAAAATTTTCACTTCGCTGTCTTTGATTATTGCTGTGAAAAATTGTCTGATTAAACAAATATTCTAAATACGCCAAATGTTTGAGCAAACTCGAAATGAAAGTAAGAGAAAATCATTTTGTAGAATCAACAAACAAGCTACACACACTTAACAAACAATGATATTAACAGATACACCAAGAACTAGTTTTGAGGTAGTATCAATAGATACTACGTGAATATCAAATGATCTGACAATAGTACATAGTTCTCTAATCAATTAATGCCTGAGTTATGTCGTTTATTGGAAATAAAACAAATATTTCACTTCTTACCACCATGAAACATTGGATTCGGTAGAGAGAACTCATAGGGTTCTTAATGAATTTTTCCTAAATTTTTCAAAGAGTGAAGACTGGGACATTTGTACTTCATATTTTGCTTTTACATTAAATACCACACCACATGTTGACTTGGGATTTCTCTTTGTAAATCTAAGAAATATTAGAAAAATTAAAAACATAAAAGAATTACTAAAACCGAAAATTCTAATCCACAAAAAGTACCTTTATTTACTAGATTTAGTTTTATTAAGATTAATGAATAGAAAAAAATCAATCACCGTATTTAGCCCCATATAAAGTCACTAGCACTGATGGAGTTAATACTGTAATAATAGATATAAATGGTGAATTGAAGAAATTCCACAATAATGTTTAAAAAAAGTAAAAAAGCTGTAAGGCAGGCCGGACCGAACTTTGAATACCCTCCACCATTTGGAACGAATTTGGCAATTCTAAAAATCCAAAAATCCGTTAAAAATTCTATTAAAATCTTATAAATACCGAATGTAGCTGGACCTGCATAGGTAACTTTTGTCATAAGGCATAACAATATTCAAATGCGAAACTTAGAAAAAAATCCGTGAATAATGTAGCTTAAGTCATCAAAATACCTAATATCGGAGTTACCTTTATATAGGGGGGGGCTATACGAAAATGTGGACCTGCACAGAAAATTTTCTTTCTCAGGCTGTAGTATTCATTGCGAACTTCAAATACCGAACTTGAAACAATTCAGGTGAATATTGTCGCCAAAATCATCAAAATACCGAATATCGGGAGGTACCGTTATATGGGGGCTATACGAAGACGTGAACCTGCACAGACAATCTCCTGTCATAGGCTGTAGTATCCATTAGAACATCAAATACAAAACTTGAAACAAATCCGGTGAGTAATGTCGCTATAATTATCAAAATACCAAATATAGGGAGGTGCCGTTATGTGGGGGCTATACGAAGACGTGGACCTGTACAGACAATCTCTTCTCATAGGCTGTAGAACCCATTACGAACATCAAATTCCAAATTTTAAAGAATTATGATGAATATTGTCGCTAAAATCATCAAATTACCGAATATAGGGAGGTACCGTTTATGGGGGCTATACCAAAACGTGGACCTACATAGCCCATTTTCGATACCAAAAGTCCTGCATACATTTCGATTCGTTCGGAAGCTAGAGTTATTTCCACAGACGGATAGACGGACTGATATAGCTAAATGGACATAGAATTTTATGCTGTGGGGTGTAAAATGTATGTTTCGACGTGTTACAAACGAAATGACAAACTTAGTATATCCTCCATACTATGGTGTAGCGTACGAAAATGGAGTTGTAGTTAATTAATTTATATTGAACAGAATAATGCAAAATAATTTTTACTAGGGTGTAATGTTACGATAAATATATAGAAAATAAGTCTCCATCTCTGATTTGTATATATACAATGGATTTATGAATGAATATTTTGACAATGAGATGTTGCCAAAGGTATAACTTTGAAAAAATTGTAAACATATGTGTTAACGTCAAAGTTTGCGGTACCTAAGATCTGGTAACTTTTTTTCTATTTTTTCTTCGCAAACTTCATTGTGTATTTTGCCTTGGTCGAATTTTCACTAATTTGCTCATTTTGGAGGGTCAAAGTAGTAATAGTAGTTGGTTCTAGGTTTTTAGTGCACTGTATTTGATTTGAAAGAGCGGCAATGCTAGTACTAGGTCGAGCTGTGTAACAAAGTATTGTGTTTCATAGTACAAATAATGCAGCCAAAGTGACTTTTTAAGTGTGATGTTTTCCCGACGTGAATTCTGTCATTCACACTATATTTTTTAAATTCGTTACAATCTCTAACGAAGTGATTTGATTTGCAGACTTGGCAGTTGTTTGAGTATTTTTCGATTTATTTTATTGAGATAATGTTATATTAGAAGGTCTTCCTCTAAAATTGTTTATATTTGTTGAGACATTTGTTTGAAAGGCTTTCCAAAATCTAGGTGTGCGATTGTTATTTGGCTTTTTGAGCAATTTTTGATATAGAGGGATTTATATTTCCAACTAACTCCAAATGAATTTGTTTGTTAAGAAAGCGTCAAACTGTTCCCATACTCGAGATTTTTCCATGCTAATGTAAATTTATCATTTGTTAGTGGGACATGCGAAAACATTTCTCTACCCTCTTCTTCTGTTTTTTGCATTAAATGGAATAACTTTTCGACATTGCTTACTTTTGAGTTGTTTATTCTCTATAACCACATTTGAATGTTTCTTTATCGCATGGATTTGGCCGCGATACATCTGAAGTCCACCTCCCGTAATTGTTGTGACATCTCTTTCCTGTGTCTTTTCATCCAAAGGACTTTGAATTTGTTCATTTATTGAACATAGCGCCTTTCTGTATGATTCCATGGAGTTCATATATTAGTGTGATGGTAGTATAGAGGGTATATTAAGTTTGTAATTCCGTTTGTTATACCTCGAAATACACATTTTAGACCCCACAAAGTATATATATTCTTGATCAGCATAAAATTCTATGTCGATCAAGCAATGTGGAAATCACTCTAGATTGGTATTTGAAGTTCGTAATAGATACAACAGCCTATGACAGAAAATTGTCTGTGCATGTCTACGTCTTCGTATAGCCCCCATATAACGGTGCCTCCCGATATTCGGTATTTTGATAATTTTAGCGACGTTATTCACCGGAATTGCTTCAAATTTGATGTTTGAAGTTCGTAATGGATACTACAGCCTATGACAGAAAATTGTCTGTGCAGTTACACGTTTTGGTATAGCCCCCATATAACAGTGCCTATCTATATTCGTTATTTTGATGAATTTGGTGATGCAGGTTCACGTCGTCATATAGACCCTAATATAACGGCTAAAATCGGTATTTTTAAGATTATAACAGAATTTTTAACGGATTTAATTTTTTTTTTTTTTGAAAATTGGCAAATTCTTTTCAAATGGTGGAGGGTATTTAATTCTCCTGGAACAATGCCCCGGCATTTTATGTATGCTCTTTTACCTGGTCTTATGCAGAGTCCAACTCTATCCGTGTTGTTTCCAAACATTGTACCTGTCATCGGGTTGGGTTATTAAAAAATATGAAATATAATCCAGAAGATTGTTCACGCAATTTGCGAATTTATCGCTTAAAGTTTAATCCATTTTCATAGTTGAGCGTTATCCTTTACGAAATTTTGTTGTTTGTGTTACAAAGAAGAAAGGAAGCCCAATGAAAAGGACTAACTTGGTTCCAAATTTAAAGTTTTATCCAAATGTTTATTTTTAAATAGGGATAAGTTTCTTTCTCTAATTGAAGTTGTTTGGGTGAGTCAAATTATATTTCGTTTCTTTTCAAAAAGTGTAAATATTTCAAAAATTGTCCTTGTATATGATGTTGGGCTGAGTTGATGAATAATATTTGTTGGGTTACCAGGAAGGGTCAACTTTTTAGCCAAAACTAACCAAAAGAAAAAAAAAACTCTTAAAGTCCACATACAGTAGGATTTTATTTTTGCAAATCGAGAATTAATTAAGAGTTTCTTTCTAAACAAATGAGTGAAAATGAGATTGCAAAAGCAAAAATTACCAGAGATATTTCTGCAACAAACGATTTTTTTTTTTTCAAAAAGAAAAAAAAAAAATAGAGTCTAGGTCAATAGAAAAAGCGACGTTGAAAATTACAAAAAAAAAAAAAAAATCAGAGAGTCCAATTTTTTTTCATCAAAGTAAAAATGTGGGCTGCGTTGTCGAACAAAAGATCCAAAATTTTCACTTCACTGTCTTTGATTATTGCTGTGAAAATTTCTGATTAAACAAATATTCTAAATACGCCAAATGTTTTGAGCAAACTCGAAATGAGAATAAGAGAAAATCATTTAGTAAGAAATCAAGTATTTCAAAAAAAATATCTAAAAAAATAATAATATTTTCTCTGGTTTTTCGACCTTTTTCGATAGTTAATAAAAACAATTATTTGAGCTTGAGGTCAAACTTTTTGGTTTTTTAATTATTTATTTTTCTTTTTCCAATATTTCGAAGCTCTTTGAGTTTCATCTTCAGGGTGATTTGCAAATAATTAAAATAATAAACTTAAAACTAGCGTAGTGTGACTACTACCGTCAAGTGTTACTATTGCAAGCTCTTTGAGTTTCATCTTCAGGGTGATTTGCAAATAATTAAAATAATAAACTTAAAACTAGCGTAGTGTGACTACTACCGTCAAGTGTTACTATTGCAAATCACCCTGAAGATGAAACTCAAAGAGCTTCGAAATATTGGAAAAAGAAAAATAAATAATTAAAAAACCAAAAAGTTTGACCTCAAGCTCAAATAATTGTTTTTATTAAAAAATAATAATAATAATAATAATTTGGATTAAAATCCAAAAATTTTCAAAAGAATTTGACTTAGGTCATGGTCCAAATATATCAGCAAAAATTTGCAAAAGTTGTAAAGCAGCAAAATATTTTAAAAGAAAATAATTTGGGTCAAGATCCAAATATTTTTTATCAAAAAGTTTGAAAAGCTGCAAAAATATCAAAAATACTCCAAGAAAGTGTCAAAATGTTTTGAGTCGCAAAAGTATAAAATACCAGCAATATATTTCTGTGAAAAATTTCATTAATTAATTTTGGGTCCCAGAAAAATTTAAGCTCTTAGATATTGTTCTAATTTGTAAATATATATATATATATATATATTAAAAAATATGTTGTTGTAAAAAGATGGGATCATTTGTATGTCTCTCCAACAGACTCCAATATTATTTTTTTTAAATTCAAATAATTTTGTGGTTTAAGTATCACATGTATGTCTTTCCACCAGACGCTTGCTTGTTTACTAATTTTTTCTAAAAAATATTGGGTTAATTTTTGTCTGTCCAAAAGACACTTGCTTGTTTGACAAATTTTACTCAAAAATTGCTAAAAAAAATTAGGTTAATTTTTGTCTGTCGACCAGACGCTATTTTTTAAAACGGTTACTATTTACTTTGATGATGTGTCTGGATACTCACGAATACTCTCCAATACCACTTGAATATTATCAAACGTGCTGACAGTTCGCAGCATGTGGAACCAGGAAGGATTCAATCGTTTTTTTTTTTTTTTTGTGAGTGAGAAGTTGCAATCCGCATATTAAATTGACGACGGTATGGCGCTGAGTCAATACAGTATACCGTAGATTTGAAAAGTACATTTCATGACCTATCATAGTAATTTTCTTTACATTAAACAAAGAGATTCTAAACCACATTAGATTATAATCTGTATTGGTTGAATTCATATTACCAATTTTACATTTTCAGACTTGCAGAATTTGACAGTTTTATTATTCCAACATTTAACAAAAGTAGGAATAATAAAACTCGATTTCATTATTATTTTATTTCTGGCAAGTAGTGTCTCATGCAAGTGATCTGTGCTTATTTGTTTATGATTTGTGATTTAAATAACTTAATTGAAAGTTTCTGTCTGTTTATTAACCTGTTATTCAGTTTTTGTATTTATTGATATCTGCCTGTCCAAGGCCTTCGTAATTATATCAAAAGATCTGTTCCTACCACGTCTGTGGTGAATTTCCAAAATTGTTAATTCAGTAGTTTAACCATGTATGATGATTAAAAATGTTTGGTTAGTATCTCAGTTTCGTCTGCTATTTCAGATCACAATACTAAGTTTGTTGTATGTCTCAAGTAGTCAAAATCTCTCCAAATAATTGTCAGAAAAAAGGGGGTTAGTTTTTTGTCAAGCCGTTTATTATTCTTCACCGTTACCCTGTTTCCAACCTCACATGACCTGTTCTGACGAGAGGTATTGTTTCTTCTCAAAGATGTCAGTTCAGCGTTAATCAATCTCACCTTCAGTATCTCTTTAGTATCTTCCGATGAGAAGCGACTTATGTCTGTCGGCTTTTGATTTGTCGCTGAGTGTATGGTTTGGGCTTAATTCACCATGGCGAGTAGAACAAGATCTATCGTATTTTCAATCTTTTTTTTTTCAATTTGAAACATCTTGCTACCTAAATTTGCTCGACTGTCTGAAACGGGCTGAATCAATCACAATCATGGCATTAACTGGACTGTGTATACGTGATTTCGTTTTGTAAACCTATGACTTCCAGGGAAATGAGGGGTTTTCCTCGTCATTCCTTAGTTTCCCTTTATGTTCGCGAGATCTGGCGAAACTAGATACGAACAAATACCTTTCCCTACTAGATTCTACTTCTTGGGCTAAGGCTAGTGCATATTTTAGAATATTTGGCACGAAATTCTAAAAATTGCATTTGGCACGAATTATGGCCTCCAAACGGCTATGAAACCATCACATGCTGCCCGAATGTTGCTCTGCGGTATTTTGGACCATTCTTTTCATTCCCGGCGAACTACAGTTGAAAAAGCTTTCTGGAAGATGGGTGCCGCATTTGTTGACAGTCGATAAATGAATGAACATTTCTCAAGCTTGTTTGAATCGGTTTAAGCGAAATAAAATGGATTTTAGGCGTCGTTTCATAACTGTTGATGAGACATAGATACACCACTATACACAACAGACAAAAAAACAATCCATGGCAACGGTTTTTTTGGGACGTCAAATGTATTTTATTGATTGCATATTTGGAAGAGGGTCAAACAATTAATTCAGAGTACTATTGCAACCTATTATATCAGTCAAATGTACAAGTTCGATAAAAAAGTCCTGGCTTACAACACAAATAAAAATAATTATTCATCAAGACAACACACCAACTCATTAGAGTGTTTTAACAATGGCTAAAATCAACAAATTAAAGTACGAGTTGCTTGACCAATCACTTTATTCTTCTGATTTAGCTGCCAGTGTTCCCAAATCAAAAACATCCTTGCTGGCAAGCATTTTACCTCAAATAAAGATTCAATTACAGTTGTAAAAAACTATTTTGAAGACCTTGAGGAAAACTATTTTAAACAAGGGATAGAATTGCAGGAAAGGCGTTGGACTAAGTGTGTTGAAGTTTCAAGTGATTATATTGAAAGCAAAACTTTTTTTGAAATGTTAACTATTCTTTTTCATTGATAGGCTAAAAAGTTTCCGAACGGCTCTCGTATTTACAAGTTATTGCGACTTTAATATTAGAACAATCCATTTAAATTCTACTAATTTTTCTTCAAAACAATTCTTATATTATTCTTTATGATTATTTTTTTTTTTCCAAATACGTATTATGAAAAAATAAGTAGAACACGTTCCTTTCTATGTTGGTCCAGGTGTTGGAAACCTAGATCCCAATTTAGGTCACATTTCTTAACTGAAAGAGCTGAAATTTGATATATGGGGGTCCCCAAAAACTTTTAAAATGTTAGTACTTTTAGCTGAATAAAATGATAATTTTTTATTTATCTATCTAATATTTTACCATTAGTGATATGGCGCTACAAAGTATAGAAATTTACGACAATGTACTATGTCTACCTATTGGTTTGATGAGTATGATAATAAGTAAAAAGAGTATAATAACCGACACCGCTCACATTCCTTATAAAATACAATTACACATACGATTATCACAACAATGTCCTATGGGGTTTAATGCGAGGAAGAAACGCCATATTCTACTCACTTTATTTAGCTCAAAGACCTAATAGTTATTTTAAAACATTCACAGTTTTATGTCCCTTTTACTGGAAACAAGATCTTTTAAAGCTAAAACAACGGGGCTGGGACGCAGACTGGGCAGCTAGTCCTACATAAAATTAAAAAAAAAAACTTTTGTATTAAGAAATTAAAAACAATAACAAAACAAACAAGTAAAAAAACACTAAGTGCCGTTGACCTATACAAATAATGTTTCGTCACACGAGCTAGAAACCATTATGACCCACAAATACCAATTTTTTGACAAATCCGTGAAAAAATGGGTCCAAAATAATTAAAATACCGAATATCGGGAGGTACCGCTATATGGAAGTTATTCCAAAACGGTGACCTATACAAATAATGTTTCGTTAAACGAGCTAGAATCCAATATGACCTACAAATATTAATTTTCAGACAAATCCGTAAAAAAAAATTTGGCAAAAATCATCAAAATACCGAATATCGCGTGGTAGCGTAATATGGGGACTATACCGAAACGTGGACCGATATCATTTTCAATATCAACCATCTTAGACACAATACATATTGTTCTGCTAAATTTTGACGCTCTATGTCAAATAATGTGGGCTGCATCGTGATTTCAATAGACAGACGGACATTGTTAAATCGACTTAGAATTTCATGCTGATTATGAATGTATGTATATACTTTATGGGATCTGTTTGATTTGCAAAATGAAAGAAAATAAATAAAACACAAGATTATTAGTATTTTGTCTTATACCCACCACCATAGTTGGAGGGTATATTAAGTTAGTCATTTCGTTTGTAACACCTCGAAATATATATTTTAGACCCCACAAAGTATATATATTCTTGATCAGCATAAAATTTTATGTCGATTTAGCGACGTCCGTCTATCCGTCTGTGGAAATCACTCTAGCTTCCGAACGAACTGAAGTAGATTGATAAAATTGTACTCAAATCTATATAATGACTGCAGGCATTGAAAATGGGCCATGTAGGTCTACGTTTTGGTATAGCCTCCATATAACGATACCTGGCGGTATATATATATATATATATATATATAATATATATATATATATATATATATATATATATATATATATATATATATATATATATATATATATATATATATATATATATATATATATATATATATATATATATATATATATATATATATATATATATATATATATATATATATATATATATATATATATAAATATATATGGGAGCTATATCCAAATCTAAACTAATTTCCAATTAATTTGTCACATTTATTATTGTAACCAAATTCCGTCACTCATTCTGAATTTCATTGGTATCGGACATATATATCATTTTTGGTGCATAACATGTAGGAAATCGCCCGAAATATATATGTTAGCTATACCCAAACCTCAACTGATGTCAATATAATTTGGCAATTTTTTTCTGGTGCCAGATTTCGTCTCTCTCGCTTTGGGTGCATTAAATATGTGAAATCGGCTGAGTATATATATGGGAGCTATAATCAAATCTGAGCGTATTTGAATATAATTTGTCAAATTTATTTTTGTACCAAATTTAGCCACTCATGCCGAATTTCATTGGAATCGGAAATACGTATCGTGTTTTGTGAATACAATACATGAAATCGGTCGAAAATATATATGAGAGCTATATCCAAATCTGAACCGATTTTAATATAATTTGACTAATTTATCTTCTAATCAAAATGCCGTTACATTTTCCAAATTTCTTTGGAATCGAACATACTTATCGTGCATCAAATACATGAAATCGGTCGAAAATATATATGGGAGTTATATCCAAATCTGAACCGATTTCAATTTAATTTGACAAATTCATTTTGGCTCCCAATTCCGTTACTTATTTTAAATTTCATTACAATTGGAAATACATTTCGTGTTTGGTCCACCAAATACATGAAATCGGCCGAAAATGTATATGGGGGCTATATCCAAATCTGAACCGATTTCAATATAATTTGGGAAATCAATTCTTTAGATAAAATCTATCACACGTTTCAAATTTCATTGAAATTGGAGATACATAGCGTGTTTGGTGCATCAAATGCTTGAAATCGGCCGAAAATATATGTGGGAGCTATATCCAAATCTGAACCGATTCCAATTTAATTTGACAAATTTATTTTCGAATCAAATCCGTCACACATTCCAAATTTCATTGGAATCGAACATTCATATTGTGTTTGAGGCATCAAATGAACGAAATCGGTGGAAAATATATATGGGAGCTATATCCAAATCTGAACCGATTACAATATAATTTGGCAAACTTATTTTTGTTCCAAATTCCGTTACGTATTCCAAATTTGGAGACTGTATCTTCAACCAATCAATAGATATGTGCATATAAAATCTAAATTTTTTAGGGAGGTATCTCCGATTCTGTTGCTATATCTCCAGTTCCAAGTGGAAATTCAAAAATTTATATAGCCTATGTTACTTTCAGGCAATTTTGCAGTATATATGGAAATTTTGAGGAAAATCTATTCAGCGGTTTTCGAGTCCATAAACTACAAACCAACAAACAAACATACAAACATTTTCCTCTTTTATAGATGTATATATATATATATATATATATATATATATATATATATATATATATATATATATATATATATATATATATATTTTTTTTTTTTTTTTTTTTTTTCAAAAAAAAATTTATAAGATACAAAAAAAGCAAGCATTGTCAAGTGGCTGGTAGAGACCAGTTCCGTTAACTTTGATTTTTGTATCAAATGACTCGTACAATCCAGTGACGAGGGCTCGTAGAGCTAAAGACAATTGAAGATTGCCCCTGCTTCTTTTTTACATGTGACATGGACCCGATATTACCCATCCAAAAATGGTGAGCTGGGCCCATGGGAAACAAGGGTTTGAATAGGTCTGAGGCTTCATTATTTTGTGGCAAACTTCAGGGCCTAGAACCAAGAACCAGTGACCGACGAATTATGCTATGTCCAAAAGGACTCTCCGTAGCCCATTTTGACTGATTTTGGCCTGTTGGGGAGTGACCGATGCACCTGGGTGCGTAGAGGTAGAAGGAATGGACGGACGTTTTTAAGATATACGCTTGCGGAGCTCTTTGGGTGTTTTAGGGCGATTTGATGTTATTGGCTGAGAAGCGCCGGACGGAGTCATATTATGGGAGGAAGGTTAGTGAAGCAATATATGATGTTGCTGGTTGCAGATTTTGCAACAACGCCGAACGTTACAATCTCGAAGAGAATTCGTTGACGATAGACAGTTACCGCAACATTTATGCAGGTCGACAGTTCGCAACCTTCTCTTAACGCGCATCACCTTGAACTCTTTGCAGTCCCGTAGATGGTGCTTGCCGCCGCAGTGAACACATGCCTTGTTCGAATCCTGGTTGTTCCGTCAGGATGCCGAAAGGGCTGGTGAATGAACTCCAGGGACCGCCATAGAGGGATTTTTTGTTTCCTCCGGAGGAGAAGCAGCTTTCGGATGCCGAAAGGGTTGGTGAATGAACTTCAGGGACCGCCATAGAGGTATTTTTTATTTCCTCCGGAGGAGAAGCAACTTTCGGAGACCCAGCAAACATTGGCTCATCGGAGATGGGGTCAGCAATGGGATCGAACTCCCGTTCCTCATTGGACATGGGGACGTCGTCCTCATAGTTAGTGTTTCTGCCATCTTGTATCTTTTGTGAAAAATAAAGAAGATGCAATAACACAACGATGAGGCAAACAAATATTACTTGGCCAGAATGACCATTAAAACCGTAGGTCCTTTTAAAATTGTCATGGCCCGAGAATTCATGACGCGTTCACGGCCATCAATTATAATTTTTTTCTTTCGCGAAAAAATAAAGATGTTACAAATACGAATCGAAAACATGGACTATGACGATTAAGGTAGCGCAATTAATTTTACAATTGGACGTCGGATAGTGCCAAGTCTGTATGGATATCTGCGACTCGTACTTGACCATCGGAACCCGTGAGCACCGCTATAATTCGTTCTAATTTCCACGAAGTTGGAGGAAGATTTTCATGCCTAACTACGACTAAGTCCCCTTTTGGGAGATCGCGTTGCGGAAACTTCCATTTGTAACTTTTGTGAAAGCTCTTCAAATACTCACCCTTCCACCGTAGGCAGTGTTGATGAGTGAGAGCTTTAAGTTCCGAAACCGATTTACCAGATGCAAAGGCGCTTCGTCGGTTACTGGCCCCAGAGGAGCAAGGATTGGGGTTCCAATGAGAGATTGCCCTGGTGTCAGTGCTACTATATCCTGGGGGTTGTCATTTATGGACATAAAGGACGTGAATTTAAACAAGCTTCGATTCTGGAAAGAATCGTAGAAAGTTCTTCAAACATAAATTTGCAGTTCATAGCTTGCTTACGAAAATTCAATTTAAATTGCCATGAAAGTTCCTGATACTTTTTTAAAATTATTTTCGATTTCCCTTGAAGCTCCAACGAAGTTGGTGCCATTATCAGAAGAAATTGTTTTTGGAAACCGCGTCTGGAGATAAAAAGATGAAAAGCTGATAAAAAAAAAAACTGCAGAAATGGATTTAAGGGTAAAAGAGAACTCATTGCATTTAAGAGAACCTTATCTGACAAAGACTGGTACTCATCAGCAAAGTGGCCTTCTTGAGATAAAAGAGCCAGACGTAATCCAACCGCTTTTACCTCTGAACTGGTAAAGGCCTTCTCGTTGTAAATGTGTCGACCTCTATGAGCAAGATGAATCCGGTGGACAAATCTAAACACATAGGAGGAGACTCGAAGAGCCCTATCTAACGAAGAGAAATCTTCTAAGGGGTCACAATAATTATTGAAGAAAGAGGCATGAGTCTGCAACTCAAAATCCTGAACAGGTTTTTGAGGAGAATCCCGGAAAAGTATTCTCTGTAGTGGAGTATGTGCCGGATCGACGCAAATTTGGCGATACATTTGTGTGATGTCGCAGTTATATACAAATTTAAATAATCTCCACCTAAGAATAATGAATACTAAGTCTAATTGCAGAGTGGGACCCACATGTAAAATATCCTTAAGGCTTTTCCCGTTGGAAGTTTTATTAGAGGCCACTCGAGGCTTGTCGGGATTTATTACAGAATTGTGAGGGAGGTAACAAACCGTAGAGTTTGTTGACACGGCAACTACCGGACTCATATGGTCAAAATCTAAATACTCATTGACCACTTGGACTGCTTTGATTTGTGGCTTTCGAAGAAGAGATGCTTCTTTTCGAAAAAATTGTCGTAAACAATTATTTCGGGAAAATCCTAAGATTGTCTATCCAACTGACTATGTCTTGAGGGGAAGGCTGACCACGTTATGCCTCACATAACTGGTCGGAGGGCGACAAAATTGAGCGTTCCTGAAGCAGAATCTTCGAATAAAAATCTGTTCCCAGCAAAAGGTCAACAGGACGACTTTTAAACATATTTGGATTAGCCAAACATAGATTTGGTAAACGAGAATCGTAGTCGCTATTGTCGTGTGCATAGAATGCATGTTTTATTGGAGGGAGCTCGGGATGGCCTAGATGACGAAGGCGAATTACGAGGCATAAAAGAAGGGGATCGGTTCGTGCCAGCATTCGTGAAATATGAACGAAGCTTTTAACTACTTTGATGAATGCAATGTCGTGAAGGCAGGTATGAGTTTGGATGCGTTCTGTAAGGAACTTATCCAAATCTTCCCAGGAATACAAAACATATGAACACTAGAATAGGGTACC
Source organism: Musca domestica (assembly GCF_030504385.1). Lineage (NCBI taxonomy): Eukaryota > Metazoa > Arthropoda > Insecta > Diptera > Muscidae > Musca > Musca domestica. The sequence continues at coordinate 2,910,366 of NW_026712328.1, read as the reverse complement.
AGCCATCAGTTGACACGCCATAATTTAATATGGCCAAAATACAACTCTTTGCAACTTCTTTAAACCTAAACTAGTCTCACTGTCTAATACTGGCAGGTCAAATAAACGTTTAAGTTGGTGGTTCACCAAAATATGTGGATTATCGTACGTTTGTTTTAGGGCTTTCCGCAAAGTTCTTGTGGGTAAGTGGAAACTTAGCCACTATGTCATGGGCATCGCTACTGCTTTTATTGTTTAAATGACATAGACGTCACTAATGCCAGTATTGTTAATACACACTGCCGAGAATAAATCTCTAGATACAAAGTCTCCATTAAATATTTCTATGTCACAAGGCGGAAAATTCAACCTATGACCAGAATTATCACCTCCACAGGATGTGAGTGATGAGTTATAAGTTGGTGGATGAGACAGAGCCTACAAAATCGAAGCTTTATCCTCGGAACAAGGAGTAGGCTGATTGACTGTATTAATCTCGGAACGAGGTATAGTCCTATTACCTACGCTAGCTTGAAGAGACGATGTCGTCACTGATGACTTAGGCGAGGCCGAAGTTCATCTTACTTCTTGTATATGGAAGCTAATACTTTTAGATAACATCTAAATGAGACATCGTATTTTGTGTCAGCGGCAGTGATGTCCTACCTGAACTGTCTTCTTCTCCAAATAAATAAGACACTTGTCAAAAACGGTTTTAACCTTTTCCCATAACGTTCTGACCTCAGCTCCTAGAATATAGATATCGAATTCTAGAATATAGATATCGAACTCGTCGTCCCGTTGAGAACTGAAGTTGGCATCAAATTTAACCAAAGCATCAGTAGCTCGGATGAACAAATCTAGAGGTGTGAGTGGCATTTTATTTCAAATGAATGAATGTAATTCAGAAAAAGTTAGAAAAATGTCTAAAGTTTTTGTAGAAAACTGTATTTTGTTCTAGAAAACTGTAGGGAAAATAGCAAAAACGCCAAGAATTCTCAACGAATTGTTTAAAAAACAATTTATATTATGAAAATCTTTAAAAAGATGTACCAAAAATAAAGCAAAAATATAGAAAAATTTACACTAAATGCTTTAATTTCTATAAATAGACACGTAATGTCAAATAATTTGTGTGAAAATCCAAAAAAGTTAAAGTTTTTCACAAAAAAATATTAATAAAATGTACAAGAAAATTAATGTGTTTTATGAAAAATACATTGATTTTATAATTAGTCGTTGACTAATCGTAAAAAAGTATCGTAGATACGACAAAATATTGAGGTTTAATATGCTTAATCCACATTGAGAAATTTTGAGAAAAAAATAATATATTCACTCAAAATTTCTGTCAGTGTATTCATGTCAATAAAACCGACTGTAGGGGGAACGGACAGTAAGATGCATGTTTACAATCGGTAGCGGACAACATTAAAATTAAATCAAATATGATTTATAAAAAATTAAATAACGATTGATTGAATATGTATATAACATGTTATATTATATTTATATAAAAATAACATTATTTTAATAAATAAGAACGAATATAGGGTGCACAGTGTCGAAAACACAATTTAAATTTAACTTTAGTTGTTATCCAAAGGATTCAACACAAAAAATATCCGGAAATGGCACAAAAATATTTTTTATCATTTGTTGGATAACATTAGGAAGTGTGAACACCCCAAAAGAATATGATCATATGTTACTTAAGGTAAGGTCACATTCACATTGGGCAAATATTTGACGAAAAAGGTGAAATATTTCTTTGTCACAATCTGACCACCAAATATTATTTGACGGTAAATACAAAAACAGCTGATTTTGGGAAAACAAAAATTTGACCAATGTGTCCATAATGTGAACATATATGATCAATTATTTTCCTATTTTTGGTCAAACATTTATTTGACGGTGCAAATGTTTTGTAAGGTCAAACAAGGAAAAATATCAGTTTAAAACATTGGGCAGCATTTTGCTTTAAGAACAGGAGCATTTGTAGCATGATGTTTAATGAATAGAAAAACAAACGAATGCAATAAGTGGCTTTGTTTATTTGATATTTTTGAATTAACTGAATTTGAATGTTTAGTAAAAAATGTTAATATTTGGTCTGTTCTAGAACTGCGAGAATGTAAGTGTTTTTACTACGATAACCGATTTTCCCTTTATTATATCGAAGAAAATTGCGAAACTAGTAGATTCTTGCAGGTTCTGGAACAGGATATAGGAAACAATGATATGTCAAAAATTTTGAAATGTTTTGACAAACATAAGTAGAATTTTCTATGTTTTGCTATACGGCGAAAAATCGGAGGTTGCAATGATATATATTTTTCAACAATTTTTACAAATTTCAATAATATTTCGTTCATTATTTTCAATTCCAAAATTGTTTTGACAGTTCATTGTCCCAGCAGCTATGTGACTACCTGTATTCTTCTACCATGGTACAAACAAAAATGCAAAAAAAAAAAATGTTCTGACAAGGAATTTATTCCACAACAGCTTGTCTTTTGCTTCCCTTCTCCAAATAAATTATACCCGAAACTACATTTTCTTTATGTCTCTTTTTCACTCTCTCTCTGTCTATTTCTCTCGGCCAAATAAACTTATGTTTCCTCACAGTTTGATCAAACAATTTAATGGGAATATATATTTTACGAATGTGAACATGTGTCAAACATGTTTTCCCATAGCACTGTTTGACGCTGTTTGGTGACTGCTTGAACAAACAAAATCTGTCAAATATTTGACTGTAATGTGAACATCGAATCAACTCTGTATGAATTTCACATTTGTTCAGTCAAATATGGGAAAACAAATTTCGATCAAATATTTACCCAGTGTGACCGTACCTTTACATGTAAGTGTAAAATATGTCACGAGGTGGCAACAATCAGTAGATATGACCAATATTTTTGGATATGGTAATTGTTGTTGTGATGATTTTGCAGTTTCGAAGAAACAAGAAGAAATAAATGAAAAAAAAAACAAAAAATCAAAAAAATGGAAAAAAAGATTAAATGCCGTAAAACACGATAAAATGATATTGAAATGGAAAAAACTCTGTGATTGTGTGTGTATATTTTTTTGTTGTAAACAAAAACGAGAGTGACGGACGGAATTGCAATTTACCGACGGCAAATGGACGGGCACTTAGGCGCGTAGCAAAACGACCGACGGCTTTTTAAGTAGTTATCACAACACGAGAATCACGGTATGTCATTATTTATTTGTAAAAGGAACAACTCTTCGATTTTCGAAATTATTCCCAGAGGTACGTATTTTTACCCTGATTCCGGGAAACTATTTTTTCATGGGGGACGTACCCGGGACCCCAGATTTTTGGCCAGAAATTCCGGGTTCAAGACCCGGTCTGGACCCGGATCATATTTCCCGATATAGACAATATATCCCTGGAAAGCTTATGAAAATACCAATCCAACGTATTATGGGGTAAGTTCGGAAGTTATAGTCAAATTATCGATTTTTTGCCAATACGTTTGAACTACAAAAGTTTTCTAAATTTGACACGCGAATCAAAGTTTTCTAAGTTTGACACTTTTTGAAAATAGCAGGCCTTCGGCTAGGGCTTGAGATTATTTCCTCTGGGTATGTCCTACACCGGCTAACGCGAACCAAAGTTTTCAAAATTTGACACTTTTGCATATAGCCGGCCTTCGGCCGTGGCTTGAGATTATTTCCTCTAGGTATGTCCTACACCGGCTAACGCAAACCCAAGTTTTCTAAATTTGACAATTTTTGTTAATAGCTGGATTTTGGCCGGGCCTTGAGATTTTCTCCTCTGGTTATGTCCCACACAGGCTAACGGGAACCAAAGTTTTCTAAGTTTGACACTTTTTGAAAATAGCAGGCCTTCGGCAGGGGCTTGAGATTTTCTCCTCTGAGTATGTCCAACACCGGCTAACGCGAACCAATATTTTCTAAATGTGGTGCTTTTGTAATCCAACGACGGCTACGCGAAATAAACCTTTTTTTATTAAAGACATAATTTTAATGAGCTGGTTGGAATCGGGTAATGCGGATGGGAAAACAGATATTTCTGGACTCAGTAAAGGTATTAGCACAAATAGTAGCATTTTAGAAAGGTGAGAGTATCAGCTATAAATTGCCGTAAATGTTGTTGATCCCCATAATGGGCCATTTTTGACTTTTTTTATAAAAAGTCCGGGTCCAAAAATTCGATTATTTGAATATAACGTCCGAACCGTGACCACTTACCCCATCATGTGACTTGTTGGATAGGCATTTCATAAGCTTTCCAACAATGCCTATATTGTCTATACCGATTGGATCCGGGTCTGGTCGGGGTCTTGAACCCAGACTTCTGGGTTAAAAACATGGGGTCCCGGGTCCGTCCCCAAAAATAGTTTCCCCGGATCAGGATAAAAATACTTACCACTGGAAAAAATTTCGAAAAAATTGAAGAGTTTTTACTGAACTAGAGTTAAGCCTTGTAAAATAAATAATGACGTGTACATAACTGTTTTTTGCTGATATTAATTTATTTAGATAAATAAATAAAATAAATGTTGGTGATCGTTGATCTTTTGTGTTGGTTGTTGTTGTTCTCGACGAAGTCGATGTTAAAAAGGAGAAAAAAGAGACGGGTTAATTTTCGATGAAAATAATCCGGCTCGATGGGACCAATGTTTGCGTTGTAAAGTGAAAGAAAACAAGTAAAAACTTTCAATACCCTCCACCATTTGGTACAAATTTGGCAATTTCAAAAAAATGAAACCCTTTAAAAATTTTGTTAAAATCTTAAAAATACCGAATGCTTATACGACGACGTGGGCCTGCATAGGCAACTTTTGTCATAAATTATTACAATATTTAAATGCGAAACTTGAAGAAAAATCTGTTTATAATGTAGCTAAAATCATCAAAATACCGAAGATGGTGGGTACAGTTATATGGGGGCTATACGAAGACGTGGACCTGCACAGACAATCTTCTGGCATGGGCTGAAGTATCTATTACGAACTTCACATGCGAAATTTGAAACAATCCCTGTAAATAATGTCGCTAAAATCATCAAAATACCGAATATCATGGCTCTTCTTTATTGATTTTGGATGTAGTATCCATTACGAACTTCAAATACCAAATTTGTAACGATTCCGGTAAACAATGTCGCTAAAATCATCAAAATACCGAATATCGGGGGGTACCGTTATATGGGGGCTAGATGAAGACGTGGACCTATATGGCTCATTTTTTGATTTAGGATGTAGTATCCATTACAAACTTCAAATACCAAATTTGAAACGATTCCGGTAAACAATGTCGCCAAAATCATCAAAATACCAAATATCGGGGGTACCGTTATATGGGGGCTACACGAAGACGTGGACCTACACAAACAATTTTCTGTCTTAGGCTGTAGTATCCGTTACGAACTTCAAATGCCAAATTTGAAACAATTCCGGTGAATAATGTCGCTAAAATCATCAAAATACCGAATATCGAGAGGTACCGTTATATGGGGGCTATATGATAACTTGGACCTACATGGCCCATTTACGAACTTAACCTGCCTACTGGGAAAATATACATGTGTGCAAAATTTTAGCCTTCTATCTCAATATGTTCGAAAGATAGCGTGATTACAACAGACAGACAGACTGGCAGACAGACAGACAGACGGACATGGCTAAATCGTAACGAAGGGATAAAAAATATACATATATAATATAATAAGAAAATATACAGGGTCAATGACGAATATTTAGGGATGTTACAAACGGAATGACATAGTTAATACACATACATTAATAGTTAATACTAAGGTGGAGGGTATACAAAAGTGAATACAATCAGCAGATAATATGGACAACAATTACCATCCGAAGATTATCACATCAACAATAGACGAAAAAAGAACAATCTCTAAATTAACGACTGTTTAGTTTTGTAGACACTGTACATGTTGTAAAAGCAGTTTGTGTGTTGAATGTACTTCTTTAAATTCTTGTCTCATTTTTATTTATCTTTTCCGAAGAATATAAATTAGTTAAATAACAAGTTAAAAAGCACTAAGTTCGGCTGGGCCGAACTTTTAATACCCTCCACCATTTGCAACGAATTTGGAAATTTTTAAAAAATAAAATCCTTAAAAAATTCTGTTAACATTTTAAAAATACCGAATATAGCCGTCATATTGGGGTCTATACGACGTGGACATACATAGGCATTGCTTGTCATAAGCCATTACCATATTCAAATTGGAAACTTGAAATAAACGGTAAATAATGTAGCTAAAATCATCAAAATATCGTATATAAGGAGGTGCCGTTAAATTGGAGCTGTGCAAAGACCTGGACCAGCATAGACAGTTTTCTGTCACAGGCTGTAGCATCCATTACGAACTTCAAATACCACATTTCAAACAATTTCGGTGGGTATTGTACCTAAAATCGTCAAAATACCGAATATGGGGAGGTACTGATATATGGGGCCTATACGAAGACCTGGACCCGCACAGACAATTTTCTGTCACAGACTGTAGTATTCATTACGAACTTCAAATACCAATTTTCAAACAATTCCGGGGAATAATGTCGCTAAAATCATCAAAATACCGAATATAGGGAGGTACCGTTATAGGGGGGCTATACGAAGACGTAGACCTGCACAGACAATTTTCTGTCTTAGGGTGTAGTATCCATTTTGAGCTTCAAGTACCAAATTTGAAACAATTCCCGTGAATAATGTCGTTAAAATCACCAAAATACCGAATATCAGGAGGTACCGTTATATGGGGGCTATACGAAAAATGGACTTGCACAGACAATTTTCTATCTTAGACTGTAGTATTCATTACGAACTTCAAATACCAATTTTCAAACAATTCCGGTGAATAATGTCGCTAAAATCATGAAAATACGAATATAGGGAGGTACTGATATATGGGGCCTATACGAAGACCTGGACCCGCACAGAAAATTTTCTGTCACAGACTGTAGTTCCTATAACGAACTTCAAATATCAAATTTGAAACAATTCCCGTTATAATCATCAAAATACTGAATATCGGGAGGTACCGTTGTATGGGGGCTATACGAAGACATGGACTTGCACAGACAATTTTCTATCTTAGACTGTAGTATTCATTACGAACTTCAAATACCAATTTTGAAACAATTCCGGTGAATAATGTCGCTAAAATCATCAAAATACCGAATATAGGGAGGTACTGATATACGGGGCCTATACGAAGACCTGGACCCGCACAGACAATTTTCTGGCACAGACTGTAGTTCATATAACGAACTTCAAATACCAAATTTGAAACAATTCGCGTGAATAATGTCGTTAAAATCATCAAAATACCGAATATAGGGAGGTACCGTTATATGGGGGCTATATGAAAACGTGGGCCTACATGGCCCATTTACGAACTTAACCTGCCTACTGGAAAAATAAACATGTGTGCAAAATTTTAGCCATCTATCTCAATTCATTCGAAAGATAGCGTGATTACAACAGACAGACAGACGGACAGACAGACAGACGGACATCGCTAAATCGACTTTGAATTTTACGCTGATCAAGAATATATATACTTTGTTGGGTCTGACATGAGTATTTCGAGGAGTTACAAACGGAATGACAAAGTTAATATACCCTCCATAGTATGGTGGAGGGTATAAAAAAACACTTAAGATGCATGTGTTTTCCATATGCTATGTTTATGGTCGGTAATAAATAATGTAATAAATGTCACGACCATAAATAGAAGATAAGAAAGGGTCGATCACAAACTAGATACTTTTCGTTTTCTCCCGCAACGTAATGTGTGTGTGGGCTGCATTAGGTATTTAACGCACAGCGTGCATTAGTAAATAAAATACATGTGTAAATGTATTAGATGTAAGGTTTAGTGCATGGCAGAAGAATACAGGTAGATGCATCAACGTTTGGGAGCAATGGTATGTCAAAAAAATTTAAATCTTTTTCAAATATAAGTAGATTTTTATATGCTTTCTTATACTACGTCATTCGGGGGCTATTATAATTCGCGTTTTTCAACAATTTTTACAAATTTAAATAATTTTTCATTCAACAGTTTCAATTCCAAAATTTGTTTGACAGTACATTGTCCAAGCAGCTGTGTCGACGCGTCTACCTATATTCTTCTACCATAGTTTAGTGTTAAGAAAATGTTGTAAATAAATTGAGTTCCCTTCCAGCCACGGAACGAGGACATCATTTCGCGGCGTTTTCCTTTTCGTTTTCTAGTTACACCGCTTTGTGATGAGGTTAGAAGTCCACCTCATCATTTGGTGACCTTGACGTGATAGTATCGCGTGTAGTTAGTGAAGGAAGCGATTCGATAGGCTATATTTTCAGTGCCCGAGAAAATATTAGTTTATGCGAAATAAATAACGTGATAGGCGCGCATTTTCGTAGTAGTGAAGTGTGTTAGGCTGTAGCGACGTAAAAGATGCACTGTTGAAGCGAAGATAGTGTTAGATCTTTTAGTTGTGTAAAAGGAGACACGATAGGTAGCAGTGAAAGATTCTGTCGATCTACATATTTTTCGTCAATATGAGTTTTGTAGAATTCATTCAATATTAAAGGATATTGGACGAGATATTGTGTCGCTTTATTTAGAAATGGAAAAAATTGTTCTGTGTGGTGTAACTAAGGAAGCTAGGGAAAAATGTACCATATTAGGTAGTTCCTTTACACATTTCAAGAGAGTTCTAAACGGCATAGGTGTTTTTGTGCCCATAGAAATTCCAAGTTTAGATATCGATTATTTAGCTGAGGTGAACAGCTTAATTTCATCGGAACAGTGTGGGAAAAATGACTTAAACATATCGATGCATTATTTGATTTTTGGGAGGAGATTAGAAGAGGTATTTTCTCAATAGAAAACATTGATACGAATTTCCAAACATTATCGTCACAATACGTGCGGTATTCGGATATAGTTGGAAAACTGGATGACTACACAAGTCATTACAATTTTCTAAAAATTTGGTACCGCATAGTGTCAAGTGGGAACATTACAAGAATAGCACCTAAAAAGGTGAACATGAACAAGTATGTTGATAATGTTTCAGATAGTTTAGGGAATCTGCAAAAAGGAGTTGAGGACTTAGATGCTATCGAAAGAAAAAATGAAAACGTTCGCCTTGATGTTCCGCGAGTCGAAGGAAAAATAACGCGCAAAATTAAAATTTAAGGGCTGCCAACAAGGAATATGCAGGAACACAAGAATCCTGTATTTGCTCCTCCTGACGAAGAAGAAAGTGAAACTCCGGCTAAGGAGTGTGTTAGCGATGGACATAAAGAGAAGATTGATACTTTCCGTCTGGAACGTCCGGGATGGTTCAGAAGTCGTGGTGAACATAACAACATGGGTATAAGTAAACAACGTATCCATGCAGTAGATGTGTCATTGAATTATGGCAAGGATTTAAAAATATCCCAGATATCTGGTCATCGCTGGCGGAGAGATCCAGACTTCAAGTGATTGATGGATGTCATAGGTGCAATTACCTAGTTTCAAGTAGCATTCTTTAGAGATTATTATTACGTTAGAAATTAATTATAAAATAAGATATAAATTTTGTCTGAGAAGATGTAAGAAAATAAACATATTTTATATAACTTTTAGAAGATTAGAATCGATAAATCTAAGTTTGTTAAAAAATTAGGATCTATTAAGGCCGGGAGTATGTTTAGTTTTGTAGGCACTGTACATGTTGTAAAAAGTTGTGTGTTGAATGTACTTCTTAAAATTTTTATCTTATTTTTATTTGTCTTTTCCGAAGTATGTAAATTAGTTAAATAAAGAAAACACTTAAGATGTATGTGTTTTCCATATGCTATGTTTATGGTCGGAAATAAATAATGTAATAAATGTCACGACCATAAATAGAATATAAGAAAGGGTCGATCACAAACTAGATACTTTTCGTTTTCTCCCGCAACGTAATGTGTGTGGGAGGATAATTGTTGTCTATATCTTCTAACTGTATTCACTTTTTTGTTGTGCTATTGTTTTTAATTTCTTATTACAAAGTAAGTTTTTTGTATTTTATGTGTGACTAGCTGCCCAGTTAAATATTAGACTAGCTGCCCAGTTAAATATTTAAGCTCTTCATTTAGGAAATGTGATCAAAATTGGGATCTAGGATCCTAACACATCGACCAACATAGAAAGGAACGTGTTCTACTTATTTTTTCTTAATACGTATTTCGAAAAAATAATCATAAGGAATAATATAAGAATTGCTTTGAAAAAGTTTTTTTTTAGTAGAACTTGAATGGATTGTTCTAATATTAAATTCACAATAATTTGGAAATTACTACTTTTATCACTACCTACGGAGAAACACGTCGCATAGAAGTGATTGTGTGACACTTTCACACACTCTTTCTATCCTCTTCATTCATTAAGCTCGTCTAGAAAGAAACAAACACAAAAGTCATAAATGCATGATTTGCATCAATAATTAAATAAAATTTATGTTTTTCAAACAATTTATTTATTCTATTTATTTGTTTGTTTTATAGCACATTGAGTGTACAAATTGTTATAGATTAGTGTTAGCGGTAAAGGTAATGATATCTTTAAACAGTAGTGTAACTTTTATATTATATAGTGGAAATTGTAATACAAAATTTAATTAATAAAAATCAAAATATTACTTTCAAAATTAATGGACAAGTTTATGATTGATTGTTACAACAGTATGCCTTAAACTACTTTTTGAAGTACAGGTTGTTGCTTAAAGTTTGCATATTGGTGAGAAGGTTATTCCAAAGATGTATGGTTAGTATACAAAATTATTTTACGTCTTGGAATTTTTGAATTTGTATTGTATGATGTTTCCGCCTCTATTTGAGTTTGTACATTACAGAATTTCGAATAGATACAAGGGCGGTTCGGAAACTTCTTAACCTATCAAGAAGAGAATATTTAGCTTTTCAAAAATATTTTTATTTTCAATATAATCTCTTTAAACTTCAACACACTTAGTCCAACGCCTTTCTACCAATTCTATTCCTTGATTAAAATAGTTTTCCTCAAGGTGTTAAAAATAGTTTTTAACAAATGTAATTGCATCTTTATTTGAGGTAAAACGCTTGCCAGCAAAGAATTTTTTTACATTTGGAAAATTGGGATAATAAGATGGTTGGTCAAGCAACTCGTACTTTAATTTGTTGATTTTAGACATTGTTAAAACACTCTTGTAGGCTGGTGCGTTGTCTTGATAAAAAATTATTTTTTTTGTGTTGTATACCAAGACTTTGTCTCGAATTTGTACATTTAATTGATATAAAAGGTGGCAATAGTACTCTGAATTTATTGTTTTACCCTTTTGCAGACACGCAATCAGTACCCTTTTGCAGATACGCAATAAAATTCATTTTATTTCACAATCCACCACATCATTATGAATTTATTGTCCCGACGACAGAACACATTTTTAGGTTTTTCATTATAAAAAAAATTGCGGATGTGTCTTTTTTTGAACACTTGTTTCTATATGAAAGAGTTACCAGATCGAAAAAAAATATATATATATATGAAATTTTTTGCTATAATACTGAATATCGGGAGATACAGTTATATCGGGGCAATACGAAGACGTGTACCTGCATACAAAAAAATTTGTCGAAATATAGATATAGAACTTTAGATATGAAATTTGGAAAAATTCCGGTTAATAATGTCGCTAAAATCATGAAAATATCGGATATCGGGAGGCACCGTTATATGAGGGCCATAGAAAGACTTGGACCTGCATACAAAAATTTTTGTCATAGACTGTAGAACCAAGTACGAACTTCAAATATTAAATTGGATATAATGGCGGTCAATAATGTCGCTTAAATCATCAAAATACCGAATATCGGGAGGCACAGTTTTATGAGGGCTATACGAAAACGTGGACCTACATGGCCCATTTACGAACTTAACCTGCCTACTGGTAAACTATGCATGTATATATATATATATATATATATATATATATATATATATATATATATATATATATATATATATATATATATGTATATATATATATATATATATATTTATATATATATATATATCGATAATTTAAATTGTCTTTGTAGTTCTAGTACTTTTAACCGCTTCCATACTTTATATGTATAATTTTTCTACCGAATTAACTACTTTAATTGATTATTGTTAGGTACAAAGGCTGTTAGTGTACACAATCATTTGAGATATTATGAAATTTCTCTAGAGTAAATTAAACATAGTCACTTACATCATACATATCATAGATTTGATTCCACTTGATTGTAGATATATGGCGGCGCAGGGGTTATAATTTAATCTCTTGAAGTTCCGGTATGAAATTGGAACCTCAGAAGTAGAATGTACCAAAAAAGTAGATCTGTTTCCGTTAGTAGATAGCATCTAGACGTCAATTTTATTTTACATTTCATGTCATTTTTAACTTACATGCGCCTGCAGCGAGTGACAGGTATGTTACAAATGGGAGCGGGCCACGGCTTAGATTACAGTATCAACAGCTGACTGATCATTAGTTGAATGGATAGATGAAATCGTATTGTGTTCTCCACATCAACACATTTTACATATACAATCCCGCGTAATGTGAAAGCAGTCGTCAACATATTTTTAGTGAAATTGCAGAATGTGATATTTTGTAGTGCTCGTTTACGTAGAAAGGAACATCAGAGTCAAAGCCAAGTAAACGTAGACGAAGTTGTTTTGTCTCATGAATATGTTCACAGCGTTGAGAAAATTGTTTATCTCGTAAACAGACGAAAGCTGTATCAAAACAACACTATCATTTGTTTTTGCAATGTTCACTTTGATATTAGCTCCTAGTCGTTGTGCTGATTTAGTTGCAGATGGCATAATATTTAATAAAACACATTGGTTTTGAAAAAAAGTGAATAAGTTTTCGTTTTTACAAAAAGGTACTCCACATAGACCAAAGTTAGTGGAAACCGTAAGATTCTCCTCTTTTTCGATTTGTATATAAGTTTAAATGCCTTGCATTTCTTGTTCCTTACTTTCAAGCAAGTTTATTCTATTATTGGTTTCTTGAATGTAAAAAGAGTGTTATGACAATATACATTTTATGCCTGTAAAAGTTTTTTTACACTTTCTTTAATAAAATCCTTTTTAAAGCAATCATTGTCTCAAATTTTGCTTCTATTAATTTGAGAATTTTTGGCGATCTGTTTTGAGATGAGATAGGTGTATCATCGAATCGGGACTTCTTTGTTGTTGGAGTAGATAACATTTTGTTGTTATTGTAAGCACAATTCGTTTACTTAGTGCAATGATTATTATTATCAAATGTTTAATAACTGGATGTTTGAAATGAATATTTAGCTGAATTCTTCGGAAATTGTGTCATACTTCGATGTTTATTTATTTAACTATTTGTAATTTAATACGACGCAGCTATGAACACGACCGTTTATTTCAGTTTTCTTTATCCAATAGGAATAACACACCTATAAATATTGGTTATGAGTTGAAATTTGGAATTTTGAGTTCGTTGCAAGTTATTTAATGATTTCAAGATTTTATATTCACTCTTGTTTAAGTTATATATTATTTATTTCATCACAATCGTAAAAATCCAAAAGCTCCTCAGTGTTACATTCTTGTAACATTACATTGCTGATTTTAGCGATAATAGATTCGTTTAATTTTATGACGTTTTCCCACCTCTCAACATCGCTCTCCTTTTTTTGTATCGTTGCATTTTCAGGTAAAATCGCTACCAAAGTCTTTATATTTATTAATAAAATTTTTCATCAAATTTATTGTGATCCTGCATCTATAAGACATTTTTAGATTTCGTTATTTCATTAATTCATTTATTCTTGTAATTAAAACTGGCTTTCTTCTTCTGAGGCATCTAAATGAAAACTCTCATCTTTTTAAAGGTATATTAGGTGCTTTGTACTGCATAATTCAATATATTTGCCCTATTTGGATTACTGGTGTAGATCTTTTGACTCCTATCGTCGGGCGATATGAACGTTTTTTAAAGCTACCTGTTTAAAATTAGAAACTGTGGTAATATAGAAACTAGCACTAATACTAGTTGGGATTACGACTTTAATAGTGTTTGTCATTGCATTGGCGTATAATGCCTTATTGGGCGTCTCATTTTCTAATATTAATAATTATAAAGGACTTGTATTCAAATTCCTCAATAAATTTACGGGGATTTCCTGTGAAATATGTATTGTTCTTAGTAACTCCTGGCATGGTTTGTGTGTTTTGAATTCTCCAATCAATGATGCTCGTAAATCTGTCCATGATGTTGCTCTGATGATTTGGGAAATTTCAATCTAATAAGAATAGTCTTTACTCAACCGAGAACAAATAAAGTTGAAAACAAATTGAATCATTATTTCATTTATTTTTTAAAAAGGCGATTTTGGTTTGGCAGCATATTATTGACGCAGTCGGTAGGATAATAATAATGTAACTTCGAATTGTTGCTATCCGCAAAAGAAAGTTACGCTCGATTAAACCAGCTCAGGGATATTAACTGTGCAAATACGAGTTTTCATATGTATACCAAAGAGAACTTTGCGTCAGTGAATACGGGTTGTTGTATATCTACTTTATGTGACAATTTCGATTATTGTTGCATATCCACAAAACATTTTTCCGCGAGGGAACATCAGAAAAAGTTAAGAAGAATATGTTAAGAAGAAATATATTGAAATTTGTGATCCTTGTGTTTTTAATATATCATCAAGATTACCATTTGGAAGACGCGAAACTGCAACAGCCCCAGGAGAATTGATATCTGCATATGTGTGTGGGCAATTTCCCTCATCGTTTAGAGGATATAAAGATTAGGTTGTGTATAAGGATTATCACTCAAAATTCTGTTACTGCTATGTTTTAAAGAACAAATCTGATGTGAAGGATACCTTGGTAGAGATGCTTGCACATAGCAGAGACCAAGGATACATGGTTAAAACAGAGATAATGCCGGTTAATTTAACAATGCAGAAGTGAAGAAAATTTTTGCAAAAGCCAAAGGTTTACTTCTCCATATACTCCTCAAGAGAATGGTGTTGCTGAAAGGGAAAACAGAACCATTGTAGATATAGCAAGAACATTCAAGAACTCCAGTAAGAATTTTGAGTTTCCAACGCCATTATGGGCTGAATTAGTAAAATCTGCCATATACATTTTAACTTGAACGGGAAAATCATATAAAAATTATAAAAGCCCTTCTGTGATATTGCATGGAAAGAAACGAAGAATTAAACAACTCACAATTATCGGTTCAAAATGCTATGTTCATATTCCAAGTCAACGCCATAATCTTGTTAGATATGACGGCGGCGAGAGATATCGTGTCTACATTAAAAAAATATCATAGAAATATCAAGAGGTGTGATATTTTCAGAAGAAATCGCCGTTTGTCCTAATGTTGGAATTGAAAAAGACGCAATAGTAAAGAAAAACAAGTAAAAAAACATTAAGTTCCGTCGGGCCGAACTTTTAATACCCTCCACCTTAGGGTAATGGAAACACTAGAACCAATTATGACCCACAAATACCAATTTTTAAACATATTCGCGAGAAACTGTGGCAAAAATCATCAAAATACCGAATATCGGGAGGTACCGCTATATAGGGCTATACAAAAGCGTGGACCTATACATACAAAGTTTCAACGCACGAACTAGGATCCATTTTGACCTACAAATACCAATTTCAGACATATCCATGAAAAAATGTGGCAAAAATCATCAAAATACCGAATATCGGGAGGTACCGTTATATGGGGGCTATATCAAAACGTGGACCTATACATACAAAGTTTCAACGCACGAACTAGGATCCATTATGACCTACAAATACCAATTTCAGACATATCCATGAAAAAATGTGGCAAAAATCATCAAAATACCGAATATCGGGAGGTACCGTTATATGGGGGCTATATCAAAACGTGGACCTATACATACAAAGTTTCAACGCACGAACTAGGATCCGTTATGACCTACAGATACCAATTTCAGACATATCCATGAAAAAATGTGGCAAAAATCATCAAAATACCAATTATCTGGAGGTACCGTTGTATGGGGGATATACCAAAGCAGGGACCTATACATGCAATGTTCCACCACCGGAGCTAGAACCCATTATGATCAACAAATACCAATTTTTAGCCAAATCCATGAAAAAATGTGGCAAAAATCATCAAAATACCAAATATCGGGAGGTACCTTTATATGGATCTATACATACAATGTTTCGCCGCACGAACTAGGTCTCATTATGACCTACAAATACGATACCAAGAAACGATATATCTCATTTTCAATACCAACCATCCTAGACACAATACAAATTGTTCTGCTAAATTTTGACGCTCTACGTCAAATAATGTGGGCTGTATCGTGATTTCAACAGACCGACAAAAGTTCGGCCCGGCCGAACTTAATGTTTTTATACCCTCCACCATACTATGGAGGGTATATTAATTTTGTCATTCCGTTTGTAACTCCTCGAAATACTCATGTCAGACCCAACAAGGTATATATATTCTTGATCAGTGTAAAGTTCTAAGACGATTTAGCCATGTCCGTCTTTCTGTCTGTATGTTGTAATCACGCTATCTTTCGAACAAATTGAGATAGAAGGCTAAAATTTTGCACACCGGCAGGTTAAGTTCGTAAATGGCCCATGTAGGTCCAAGTTATCATATAGCCCCCATATAACGGTACCTCCCGATATTCGGTATTATGATGATTTCAGCGACATTATTCACCGGAATTGTTTCCAATTTGACATTTGAAGTTCGTAATGGATACTACAGCCTTAGACAGAAAATCATCTGCACAGATCCACGTCTTCGCATAGCCCCCATATAACGGTACCCCCGATATTCGGTATTTTAATGATTATAACGACATTATTTACCGGAATCGTTTCAAATTTGGTATTTGAAGTTCGTAATGAATACTACATCCTTAGTCAAAACATAAGCCTTGTAGGTCCACTCTTCATATAGCCCCGATATAACGGTACCCCCCGATATTCGGTATTTCGATGATTTTAGCGACACTATTTAACGGAATCGTTCCAAATTTGGTATTTGAAGTTCGTAATAGATACTGCAGCATACAACATTTTGATGATTTTAGCGACATTATTTACCGGGATTGTTTCGCATTTTGGTGAAGTTCATAATGGATACTTCAGCCCATGCCAGAAAATTGTCTGTGCAGGTCCACGCCATCGTATAGCTCCCATATAACGGTACCCCCTATATTCGGTATTTTGATGATTTAAGCTACAAAAAAGTTGCCTATGCAGGTCTACATCGTCGTATAGGCATTCGGTATTTTTAAGATTTTAACAGAATTTTAAACGGATTTAATTTTTTTTTTTTGGAAATTGCCAAAATTTGTACCCAATGGTGGAAGGTATTAAAAGTTCGGCCCGGCCGAACTTACAGCTTTTTCACTTGTTTTACTTGTTATGTGGTGAACTTAATAAAATAGTGCACATTGAACAACCAGGGGGTTTTGATGATGGTACAAAAAGAGTTTGTCTTTTAAAACGAAATCTTTATGGTTTGAAGCAAGCACCCAAATGCTGGCACTAAAGAATGGAACATTTCTTAAAGGAACTTGATTTCAAGTCAAGCGCTGCAAAAAGTTGCTTCTTTTTAGGAGAGAAATATGGTAAAAAGTTAATTCTTGAACTTTATATTGCTGATGGATTGGTAGCTGCATCAGATAAAGAATTTCTTAAGGATTTTCGAAACAGTTTAAAATCAGAGTTCAAAATAGTTTCAAAAGATTGGAATAGAAACTTAAAACAGTGATAACAAAATATATATTTCTGGTTCCAGAAATATTGGATCCACCAAAAAGAGAGAAGAACTCAACATATCGGAATGTTATAGCGATGCTGACAATGGTGAATGTGTCAGTACTGGTGTTGTTACAACCTATGCAAATGGAGCTATATCTTTGATGAGTCAAAGGTAACCAACTGTGTCAACTTCAACAACTGGATAAAAAATTAAAGCTGCAAGTGAAGCCATAAAAGAAAATAATATGGCTTAAAAGACTTTTCTAAGATATAGCAGTGATCAAATTACAGAAAGGTGGTCACCAAAAACCTTGCGAAAATCAGAAAAAGAATCCTTTCAAAATGAAGTTGGGGCAAAACAGCAGACAGCACAACATCCTTTTTGGTGCGATAGATATGATAGCTGTGCGGAGAAGCGCTAAGAATTTCCCAAATCGCCGCAACAGCAACATCATGGGCCGACTTACGATCGTCGTTGATCTAAGAATTCAAAACACACACCATGCGAGAGTTACTAAGAAGTCTTTACAACACCAATTTCACAGAAGATCTCCGTAAGTTTATTGGGGAATTAGAATATAAGTCTTTTATAATTACTAATAAACTAATATTAAACAAGTAAAAAAGCAGTAAGTTCGGCTGGGCCCAACTATGAATACCCTCCACCATTTGGAACGATTTAGAAAATTTTCAAAAACATAAAATCCATTAATTTTTTTTTAAATCCTTACAATATCTAATATAGGAAGGTTCCGATATATGGGGGTATATATGATATTGTGGACCTATTAAGACAAATCTATGTCTGGGTGTAAAGTACTCACAAGGAATTCCTTGTGTGGATTTTCAGATAATTCCATTGGAAAAAGTGTCAAATCATAAAACTACTGAATATCGGGGGGTACCGTTATATGGGGGATATACGATATTGCGGACATACATAGACAATTCCCTTTCAGGGGGTAAAGTGCTCACAAACTCCTTGTGTGGATTTTCAGACAGTACGATCAAAATACCGAATATCGGGGGTACCGTTATATGGGGGATATGCGATATCGTGGACCGATATAGATAATTCTCTTTCGAGGTATAACGTACCCATAAGGAACTCCTTGTATGGATTTTCAGACAATTTCGTTGAAAAATGTGGCTAACATCATCAAAACACAGAATATCGGGGGGTACAGTTATATGGGGGATATACGATATCGTGGACCTATATAGACAATTCTTTTTCAGATACTCCTTTTGTGGAATTTCAGACACTTCCATTGAAAAATGTGGCTAAAATAGTCAAAATACCGAATACCGTGGGGTACCGTTATATGGGGGCTATACGATATCGTGGACCTATATAGATAATTCTCTGCCGAGGTATAAAGAACCCACAAGGAACCCCTTGTGTGGATTTTCTGACAATTCCGTTGAAAAATATGGGTAAAGTTATCAAAATATCGAACATCGGGGGAACCGTTATATGGGGGATATACGATATCGTGGACCTATATTCACAAGGAACAACTTGTGTGAATTTTCAAACAATTCCATTGAAAAATGTGGCTAACATATTCAAAATACCAAATATCGGAGGTTACCGTTTTATGGATTTTCAGACCGATATAGCTCATCTTCGAACTTGACCTGCCTGCAGACAAAAGAGAGATCTGTGAAAAATTTTAGCTTCCTATCTTAATTCGTTTAATCTGTAGCGTGATTACAACAGAAGGACAGGGCTAAATCGTCTTAGAATATTACGCTGATCAAGAATATATGTACTTTGTTGGGTCTAAAATGATTATTTCGATGAGTTACAAACGGCATGACGAACTTAATATACCCTCCATACTATGTATGGTGGAGGGTATAAAAATATGACGTCTAATACCAATGCAATGACAATCACGGTTAAAGACGTAATAACAAGAAAACTCTTGGACAGATTATTTATGCAGCTTGCTAGGTACAATATCACAACAGAATATAACCCTATATAACATGTGGTATAAAGATATGGGGCTATACCAAAACGTGGACTTACATGGCCCATTTTCAATACTAAAATTCCTGCAGACATAATACACGTTTGAGTAACATTTTATTAACCAACTTCATTATTTCGGAAGGTAGAGTGATTTCCACAGACGCAAACGCATCCTACTTGTGTCAGTTAACATTAGAATAAAATCTGAAGAGATCATAGAAACCCAGGACATTACAGACGCTGTAATATCAGAGGTAAACTATAATTTTGCAATTAATGCAACTTTGAACGAAACCAATCAATATCCCTTAGAACACCTAAATGAATAGAAGAAACACAAAATAATGAAGCTTGTAAAATTTTATAAAGATAATCAGTAATGCCATGTTTACGTTAGAACTTTTTGTAGGGTTAACCTACTTTGAGAAGATTTATTTGAAGTAAAAGCAATGGATATGACAATTTAAATCCAAATCCAGTGGGTTAACCCTCATATATATAAACGTACTGTAACATCAGAAAATAAGGAACCTCTTACTGTTCACCTCTTTGGATAGTACCTAATATCCTATTCCTTTGATGGATGATATACTTGAAAAATTTGTCGAAGTCAGTATTTCACCACAATAGGCTGAAGTTGCCCATCAAATTCAAATGGAGCTTAAATCAACAGCGAAAACTGTATTATCAACCAAATCAGGATGCACGAACAACCTTCTTGAAGGTTTGATATATATTGCATGATGTACGTGGATTGCATAATTGTGGACTGCACTTCATTGAAGGAACTATAGGCTGAATTAGTAAAATAAAAATTATAAAAGCCCTTCTGAGATATGGCATGGAAAGAAACGAAGAATTAAACAACTCACAATTATCGGTTCAAAATGCTATGTTCATATTCCAAGTCAACGCCATAATCTTGTTAGATATGACGGCGGCGAGAGATATCGTGTCTACATTAAAAAAAATATCATAGAAATATCAAGAGGTGTGATATTTTCAGAAGAAATCACCGTTTGTCCTAATGTTGGAATTGAAAAAAAGCAATAGTAAAGAAAAACAAGTAAAAAAACATTAAGTTCCGCCGGGCCGAACTTTTAATACCTTCCACCTTAGGGTAATGGAAACACTAGAACCAATTATGACCCACAAATACCAATTTTTAGACATATTCGCGAGAAACTGTGGCAAAAATCATCAAAATACCAAATATCGGGAGGTACCGCTATATAGGGCTATACAAAGGCGTGTACCTTTACCTACAATATTTTGCCACTGGAGCTAGAATTCATTATGACCACCAAATTCCAATTTTTAGACAAATTCGTGCTAAAATGTGACAAAAACCATCAAAATACCGAATATTGGAAGATACCGTTATATGGAGGCTATACCAAAGCGTGGATCTATACATAAAAAGTTTCAACGAACGAACTAGGACCCGTTATGACCTACAAATACCAATTTTCAGACATATCCGTGAAAAAATGTGGCAAAAATCATCAAAATACCGAATATCGGGAGGTACCGTTATATGGGGGCTATACCAAAACGTGGACCTATACATGCAAAGTTTTGCCACCGGAGCTAGAACCCATTATGATCAACAAATACCAATTTTTAGACAAATCCATGGAAAAATGTGGCAAAACTCTCAAAATACCAATTATCGGGAGGTACCGTTATATGGGGGATATACCAAAGCAGGGACCTACACATGCAATGTTTCACCACCGGAGCTAGAACCCATTATGATGAACAAATACCAAATTTTAGACAAATCCCTGAAAAAATGTGGCAAAAATCATCAAAATACCTAACATCGGGAGGGACCGTTATATGGGGACTGTACCGAAGCGTTCACCTATACGTGCAAAGTTTCGCCACCGAAGCTAGAACGCATTATGACCAACAAATACCATTTTTATACCCTCCACCTTGGAAAGGAGGGTATATTAACTTTGTCATTCCGTTTGTAACATCCTTAAATATTCGTCTTAGACCCCATAAAGTATATATATTCATAATCAGCATAAAATTCTAAGTCGATTTAACGATGTCCGTCTGTCTGTCTGTCTGTCCGTCTGTCTGTTGAAATCACGATACAGCCCACATTATTTGACGTAGAGCGCCAAAATTTAGCAGAGCAATTTGCATTGTGTCTAGGATGGTTGGTATTGAAAATGAGATATATCGGTCCACGGTCTGGTATAGTCCCCATATAACGGTACCTCCCGATATTCGGTATTTTGATGATTTATGCCACATTTTTTCATGGATTTGTCTGGAAATTGGTATTTGTAGGTCATAACGGGTCCCTGAGCGTGTGGCAAAACATTGCATGTATAGGTCCACGTTGTGGTATAGCCCCCATATAAAGGTACCTCCCGATATTCGATATTTTATTTTTTTTTTTTTGCCACATTTATTCACGGATTTGTCTAAAAATTGGTATTTGTGGGTCATAATGGTTTCCAGCTCCGATGGCGAAACATTGCATGTATGGGTCCATGATTTGGTATAGCCCCCATATAAGGGTACCTCCCGATATTCGGTATTTTGATGGTTTTTGCCACATTTTTGCACGGTTTTGTCTGAAAATTGGTATTTGTTGGTCATAATGGGTTCCAGCTCCGGTGGCGAAACATTGCATGTATGGGTCCATGATTTGGTATAGCTCCCATATAACGGTACCTCTCGATATTCGGTATTTTGATGGTTTTTGCCACATTTTTTCATTGATTTGTCTAACAATTGGTATTTGTGGGTCATAATGGGTCCTAGTTCCTGTGGCGGAACATTGTAATTATAGGTCCACGTTTTGGTGTAGCCCCCATATAACGGTACCTCCCGATATTCGGCATTTTAATGGTTTTTGCCACATTTCTTCTAATGTTTCTTTTACCTAAGGTGGAGGGTATTAAAAGTTTGGCCCGGCCGAACTTAATGTTTTTTTTCTTGTTAGACAAATCCATGAAAAAATGTGGCAAAAACATCAAAATACCGAATATCGGGAGGTACCGTTAGCAAAAAGTGGATCTATACATACAATGTTTCGCCGCACGAACTAGGTCCCATTATGACCTACAAGAACCATACCAAAAAACGATATATCTCACTTTCAATACCAACCATCCTAGACACAATACAAATTGTTCTGCTAAATTTTGACGCTCTACGTCAAATAATGAGGGCTGTATCGTGGTTTCAACAGACCGACAGACGGACATCGTTAAATCGTCTTAGAATTTTATTCTGATTAAGAATATATATATATATATATATATATATATATATATATATATATATATATATATATATATATATACGCATTCGTCTACATGACAATAAATCAGATGATATCCAAGAAAAAGGATAACATCGAGCAGTTATAATATCAAATTCTATCAGCGATGAGTTTGTAAAGATGTCACATGACTTCGTTTATCAACCGGAGCCTCCAGTAAGCTATTCACAAGCAGTTGCTGAGAGAATCAAAAGGAAACAAGCAATGATATCAGAGACGAATTCATTAATTGAAAACCAAACACGGGTACTCTCGAAACTACCAAAAGAAGCAAAGGCATTCTCTTCGAAATGGGTATATCGAATAAAAACGAATGTTGATAAAATCATTGAAAAATATAAAGCAAGACAAGGACTAAAACAAAAGGAATGCGTGGATTGTAATGAAACTTTCCGTCCAGTAGCAAGAATGTCTACTACACGTTCAGTCTTAAATATTGCTGCAACTGAAGGACTACATTTGTCACAATTCGATGTATCGGCAGCATTTTTATACCCTCCACCTTGGAAAGGAGGGTATATTAACTTTGTCATTCCGTTTGTAATATGTCTAAATATTCGTCGTAGACCTAATGTATGTATATGTATTCATAATCAGCATAAAATTCTAAATCGATTTAGCGATGTCCATCTGTCTGTTGAAATCACGATACAGGCCACATTATTTGACGTAGAGCGTCAACATTAAGCAGAATAATTTGTATTGTGTCTAGGATGGTTGGTATTTAAAATGACATATATCGGTCCACGTTTTGGTATAGCCCCCATATAGCGGTACCTTCCGATATTCGCTATTTTGATTATTTTAGCGACAATATGCACCGGAATTGTTTGAAAATTGGTATTTGAAGTTCGTAATGAATACTACAGTCTAAGATAGAAAATTGTCTGTGCAAGTCCATGTCTTCGTATAGTCCCCATATAACGGTACCTCCTGATATTCGGTATTTTGATGATTTTAACGACATAATTCACCGGAATTGTTTCAAAATTGGTATTTGAAGTTCGTAATGAATACTAAAGTCTGTGACAGAAAATTGTCTGTACGGGTCCAGGTCTTCGTATAGGCCCCATATATCAGTACCTCCCCATATTCGGTATTTTGACGATTTTAGGTACAATACCCACCGAAATTGTTTGAAATGTTGTATTTGAAGTTCGTAATGTATGCTACAGCCTGTGACTGTGACAGCTCCAATTTAACGGCACCTCCTTATATACGATATTTTGATGATTTTAGCTACATTATTCACCGTTTATTTCAAGTTTCCACTTTGAATATGGTAATGGCTTATGACAAACAATGCTTATGTATGTCCACGTCGTATAGACCCCAATATAACTGCTATATTCGGTATTTTTAAAATTTTAACAGAATTTTTTAAGGATTTTATTTTTTAAAAATTTTTAAATTCGTTGCAAATGGTGGAGGGTATTAAAACTTCGGCCCGGCCGAACTTAGTGCTTTTTAACTTGTTATACCCTCCACCATACTATGGAGGGTATATTAATTTTGTCATTCCGTTTGTAACTCCTCGAAATACTCATGTCAGACCCAACAAAGTATATATATTCTTGATCAGCGTAAAATTCTACGACGACTTAGCCATGTCCGTCTGTCTGTCTGTCTGTGTGTCTGTCTGTATGTTGTAATCACGCTATCTTTCGAACCAATTGAGATAGAAGGCTGAAATTTTGCACACATGTATATTTTAACTGTAGGCAGGTTAAGTTCGTAAATGGCCCATGTAGGTCCAAGTTATCATATAGCCCCCATATAACGACATTATTTACCGGAATCGTTTCAAATTTGGTATTTGAAGTTCGTAATAAATACTACATCCATAGTCAAATAAGATTTGTAGGTCCACGTCTTCATATAGCCCCGATATAACGGTACCCCCCGATATAACGGTACCCCCCGATATTCGGTATTTCGATGATTTTAGCGACACTATTTAACGGAATCGTTCCAAATTTGGTATTTGAAGTTCGTAATAGATACTGCAGCATAAAACATTTTGATGATTTTAGCGACATTATTTACCGGGATTGTTTCGCATTTCGCATTTTGGTGAAGTTCATAATGGATACTTCAGCCCATGCCAGAAAATTGTCTGTGCAGGTCCACGCCATCGTATAGCTCCCATATAACGGTACCCCCTATATTCGGTATTTTGATGATTTTAGCTACAAAAAAGTTGCCTATGCAGGTCTACGTCGTCGTATAGGCATTCGGTATTTTTAAGATTTTAACAGAATTTTAAACAGATTTAATTTGTTTTTTGGAAATTGCCAAATTTGTACCCAATTGTGGAGGGTATTAAAAGTTCGGCCCGGCCGAACTTACAGCTTTTTCACTTGTTTTACTTGTTATGTGGTGAACTTAATAAAATAGTGCACATTGAACAACCAGGGGGTTTTGATGATGGTACAAAAAGAGTTTGTCTTTTAAAACGAAATCTTTATGGTTTGAAGCAAGCGCCCAGATGCTGGCACTAAAGAATGGAACATTTCTTAAAGGAACTTGATTTCAAGTCAAGCGCTGCAAAAAGTTGCTTCTTTTTAGGAGAGAAATATATAAAAAGTTAATTCTTGAACTTTATATTGATGATGGATTGCTAGCTGCATCAGATAAAGAATTGCTTAAGGATTTTCGAAACCGTCTTAAATCAGAGTTCAAAATAGTTTCAAAAGATTGGAATATAAACTTAAAACGGTGATAATAAAATATATATTTCTGGTTCCAGAAATATTGGATCCACCAAAAAGAGAGTAGAATTCAACATATCGGAATGTTATAGCGATGCTGACAATGGTGAATGTGTCAGTACTGGACGTTCTACAACAGGTGTTGTTGCAACCTATGCAAATGGGGCTATATCTTTGATGAGTCAAAGGTAACCAACTGTGTCAACTTCAACAACTGGATCAGAAATTAAAGCTGCAAGTGAAGCCGCAAAAGAAAATAATATGGCTTAAAAGACTATTCTAAGATATTGCAGTGATCAAATTACCAAAAGGTGATCACCAAAAACCTTGTGAAAATCAGAAAAAGAATCCTTTCAAAATGGAGTTGGAGGATATGGAGGCTATACCAAAGCGTGGATCTATACATACAAAGTTCCAACGCACGAACTAGGACCCATTATGACCCACAAATACCAAATTTCAGACATATCCGGGAAAAATGTGACAAAAATCATCAAAATACCGAATATCGGGAGGTACCGTTATATGGGGGCTATACCAAAACGTGAAGCTATACCTGCAAAGTTTTGCCACCGGAGCTAGAACCCATTATGATCAACAAATACAAATTTTTAGACAAATCCATGAAAAAATGTGGCAAAACTCATCAAAATACCAATTATCGGGAGGTACCGTTATATGGGGGATATACCAAAGCAGGGACCTACACATGCAATGTTTCACCATCGGAGCTAGAACCCATTATGACGAACAAATACCAAATTTTAGACAAATCCCTGAAAAAATGTGGCAAAAATCATCAAAATACCTAACATCGGGAGGGACCGTTATATGGGGGCTATACCAAAACGTGAAGCTATACCTGCAAAGTTTCGCCACCGAAGTTAGAACGCATTATAACCAACAAATACCAATTTTTAGACAAATCCATGAAAAAATGTGGCAAAAAACATCAAAATACCGAATATCGGGAGGTACCGTTAGCAAAGCGTGGATCTATACATACAATGTTTCGCCGCACGAACTAGGTACCATTATGACCTACAAATACCATACCAAAAAACGATATATCTCACTTTCAATACCAACCATCCTAGACACAATACAAATTGTTCTGCTAAATTTTGACGCTCTACGTCAAATAATGAGGGCTGTATCGTGGTTTCAACAGACCGACAGACGATACAGGCCACATTATTTGACGTAGAGCGTCAACATTAAGCAGAATAATTTGTATTGTGTCTAGGATGGTTGGTATTTAAAATGACATATATCGGTCCACGTTTTGGTATAGCCCCCATATAGCGGTACCTTCCGATATTCGCTATTTTGATTATTTTAGCGACAATATTCACCGGAATTGTTTGAAAATTGGTATTTGAAGTTCGTAATGAATACTACAGTCTAAGATAGAAAATTGTCTGTGCAAGTCCATGTCTTCGTATAGTCCCCATATAACGGTACCTCCTGATATTCGGTATTTTGATGATTTTAACGACATAATTCACCGGAATTGTTTCAAAATTGGTATTTGAAGTTCGTAATGAATACTAAAGTCTGTGACAGAAAATTGTCTGTGCGGGTCCAGGTCTTCGTATAGGCCCCATATATCAGTACCTCCCCATATTCGGTATTTTGACGATTTTAGGTACAATACCCACCGAAATTGTTTGAAATGTTGTATTTGAAGTTCGTAATGTATGCTACAGCCTGTGACAGAAAATTGTCTATGCTGGTCCAGGTCTTTGCACAGCTCCAATTTAACGGCACCTCCTTATATACGATATTTTGATGATTTTAGCTACATTATTCACCGTTTATTTCAAGTTTCCACTTTGAATATGGTAATGGCTTATGACAAACAATGCTTATGTATGTCCACGTCGTATAGACCCCAATATAACGGCTATATTCGGTATTTTTAAAATTTTAACAGAATTTTTTAAGGATTTTATTTTTTAAAAATTTTTAAATTCGTTGCAAATGGTGGAGGGTATTAAAACTTTGGCCCGACCGAACTTAGTGCTTTTTAACTTGTTATACCCTCCACCATACTATGGAGGGTATATTAATTTTGTCATTCCGTTTGTAACTCCTCGAAATACTCATGTCATACCCAACAAAGTATATATATTCTTTATCAGCGTAAAATTCTACGACGACTTAGCCATGTCCGTCTGTCTGTCTGTGTGTCTGTCTGTATGTTGTAATCACGCTATCTTTCGAACCAATTGAGATAGAAGGCTAAAATTTTGCACACATGTATATTTTAACTGTAGGCAGGTTAAGTTCGTAAATGGCCCATGTAGGTCCAAGTTATCATATAGCCCCCATATAACGGTACCTCCCGATATTCGGTATTTTGATGATTATAACGACATTATTTACCGGAATCGTTTCAAATTTGGTATTTGAAGTTCGTAATAAATACTACATCCTTAGTCAAATAAGCCTTGTAGGTCCACGTCTTCATATAGCCCCGATATAACGGTACCGCCCGATATAACGGCACCCCCCGATATTCGGTATTTTGATGATTTTAGCGACACTATATAACGGAATCGTTCCAAATTTGGTATTTGAAGTTTGTAATAGATACTGCAGCATAAAACAGAAAATGGGCCATGTAGGTCCACGTCTTGGTATAGCCCCCATACACCGTACCCCCGATATTCGGTATTTTGATGATTTTAGCGACATTATTTACCGGGATTGTTTCGCATTTTGGTGAAGTTCATAATGGATACTTTAGCCCATGCCAGAAAATTGTCTGTGCAGGTCCACGCCATCGTATAGCCCCCATAAAACGGTACCCACTATATTCGGTATTTTGATGATTTTAGCTACAAAAAAGTTGCCTATGCAGGTCTACGTCGTCGTATAGGCAATCGGTATTTTTTAGATTTTAACAGAATTTTAAACGGATTTTATTTGTTTATTTTATTATTTATTTTATTTATTTATTTATTTATTTTTTTTTTTTTTTTGGAAATTGCGAAATTTGTACCAAATGGTTTAGGGTATTAAAAGTTCGGCCCGGCCGAACTTACAGCTTGTTTACTTGTTTTACTTGTTATGTGGTGAACTTAATAAAATAGTGCACATTGAACAACCAGGGGGTTTTGATGATGGTACAAAAAGAGTTTGTCTTTTAAAACGAAATCTTTATGGTTTGAAGCAAGCGCCCAGATGCTGGCACTAAAGAATGGAACATTTCTTAAAGGAACTTGATTTCAAGTCAAGCGCTGCAAAAAGTTGCTTCTTTTTAGGAGAGAAATATAGTAAAAAGTTAATTCTTGAACTTTATATTGATGATGGATTGCTAGCTGCATCAGATAAAGAATTGCTTAAGGATTTTCGAAACCGTCTTAAATCAGAGTTCAAAATAGTTTCAAAAGATTGGAATATAAACTTAAAACGGTGATAATAAAATATATATTTCTGGTTCCAGAAATATTGGATCCACCAAAAAGAGAGTAGAATTCAACATATCGGAATGTTATAGCGATGCTGACAATGGTGAATGTGTCAGTACTGGACGTTCTACAACAGGTGTTGTTGCAACCTATGCAAATGGGGCTATATCTTTGATGAGTCAAAGGTAACCAACTGTGTCAACTTCAACAACTGGATCATAAATTAAAGCTGCAAGTGAAGCCGCAAAAGAAAATAATATGGCTTAAAAGACTATTCTAAGATATAGCAGTGATCAAATTACCAAAAGGTGATCACCAAAAACCTTGTGAAAATCAGAAAAAGAATCCTTTCAAAATGGAGTTGGAGGATATGGAGGCTATACCAAAGCGTGGATCTATACATACAAAGTTCCAACGCACGAACTAGGACCCATTATGACCCACAAATACCAATTTTCAGACATATCCGGGAAAAAATGTGACAAAAATCATCAAAATACCGAATATCGGGAGGTACCGTTATATGGGGGCTATACCAAAACGTGAAGCTATACCTGCAAAGTTTTGCCACCGGAGCTAGAACCCATTATGATCAACAAATACCAATTTTTAGACAAATCCATGAAAAAATGTGGCAAAACTCATCAAAATACCAATTATCGGGAGGTACCGTTATATGGGGGATATACCAAAGCAGGGACCTACACATGCAATGTTTCAAATGTTTCATCGGAGCTAGAACGCATTATAACCAACAAATACCAATTTTTAGACAAATCCATGAAAAAATGTGGCAAAAAACATCAAAATACCGAATATCGGGAGGTACCGTTAGCAAAGCGTGGATCTATACATACAATGTTTCGCCGCACGAACTAGGTCCCATTATGACCTACAAATACCATACAAAAAAACGATATATCTCACTTTCAATACCAACCATCCTAGACACAATTCAAATTGTTCTGCTAAATTTTGACGCTCTACGTCAAATAATGAGGGCTGTATCGTGGTTTCAACAGACCGACAGACCGACAGACGGACATCGTTAAATCGTCTTAGAATTTTATTCTGATTAAGAATATATATATATATATATATATATGAATATATATATATATATATATATATATATATATATATATATATATATATATATATATATATATATATATATATATATATATATATATATAATGGGGTCTACGACAAATATTTAAGGATGATACAAACGGAATGTCAAGTTTAATATACCCTCCTTTCCAAGGTGGAGGGTATAAACATGACGATTATTCTAGTAGTCTTCAAGGTACAGAGAAAAGTGAAATATCCGTACGCATTCGTCTACATGACAATAAATCAGATGATATCCAAGAAAAAGGATAACATCGAGCAGTTATAATATCAAATTCTATCAGCGATGCAGTTGCTGAGAGAATCAAAAGGAA
This sequence comes from Musca domestica, assembly GCF_030504385.1. Lineage (NCBI taxonomy): Eukaryota > Metazoa > Arthropoda > Insecta > Diptera > Muscidae > Musca > Musca domestica. Next base: position 2,879,649 of record NW_026712328.1, on the reverse strand, counting down.
ACAAGCAATGATATCAGAGTCGAATTCATTAATTGAAAACCAAACACGGGTACTCTCGAAACTACCAAAAGAAGCAAAGGCATTCTCTTCGAAATGGGTATATCGAATAAAAACGAATGTTGATAAAATCATTGAAAAATATAAAGCAAGACAAGGACTAAAACAAAAGGAATGCGTGGATTATAATGAAACTTTCCGTCCAGTAGCAAGAATGTCTACTACACGTTTAGTCTTAAATATTGCTGCAACTGAAGGACTACATTTGTCACAATTCGATGTATCGACAGCATTTTTATACCCTCCACCTTGGAAAGGAGGGTATATTAACTTTGTCATTCCGTTTGTAATATGTCTAAATATTCGTCGTAGACCTAATGTATGTATATGTATTCATAATCAGCATAAAATTCTAAATCGATTTAGCGATGTCCATCTGTCTGTTGAAATCACGATACAGGCCACATTATTTGACGTAGAGCGTCAACATTTAGCAGAATAATTTGTATTGTGTCTAGGATGGTTGGTATTTAAAATGACATATATCGGTCCACGTTTTGGTATAGCCCCCATATAGCGGTACCTTCCGATATTCGCTATTTTGATTATTTTTGCCACATGATTTGTCTAAAAATTGGTATGTGTGGTTCATAATTGTTTCATTACCCTAAGGTGGAGGGTGTTAAAAGTTCGGCCCGGCCGAACTTAATGTTTTTATGCCCTCCACCATACTATGGAGGGTATATTAATTTTGTCATTCCGTTTGTAACTCATCGAAATACTCATGTCAGACCCAAAAAAGTATATATATTCTTGATCAGCGTAAAATTCTAAGACGATTTAGCCATGTCCGTCTGCTTGTCTGTCTGTATGTTGTAATCACGCTATCTTTCGAACCAATTGAGATAGAAGGCTAAAATTTTGCACACATGTATATTTTAACTGTAGGCAGGTTAAGTTTTACTTGTTATGTGGTGAACTTAATAAAATAGTGCATATTGACCAACCAGGGGGTTTTGATGACGGTACAAAAAGAATTTGTCTTTTAAACCGAAATCTTCCGCCTTAACAAGGCAAAACTCGAAATCTTTATGGTTTGAAGCAAGCGCCCAGATGCTGGCACTAAAGAATGGAACATTTCTTAAAGGAACTTGATTTCAAGTCAAGCGCTGCAAAAAGTTGCTTCTTTTAAGGAGAGAAATATATAAAAAGTTAATTCTTGAACTTTATATTGATGATGGATTGGTAGCTGCATCAAATAAAGAATTTCTTAAGAATTTTCGAAACCATCTTAAATCAGAGTTCAAAATAGTTTCAAAAGATTGGAATATAAACTTAAAACGGTGATAATAAAATATATATTTCTGGTTCCAGAAATATTGGATCCACCAAAAAGAAAGAAGAACTCAACATATCGGAATGTTATAGCGATGCTGACAATGGTGAATGTGTCAGTACTGGACGTTCTACAACAGGTGTTGTTGCAACCTATGCAAATGGGGCTATATCTTTGATGAGTCAAAGGTAACCAACTGTGTCAACTTCAACAACTGGATCAGAAATTAAAGCTGCAAGTGAAGCCGCAAAAGAAAATAATATGGCTTAAAAGACTTTTCTAAGATATAGCAGTGATCAAATTACCAAAAGGTGATCACCAAAAACCTTGTGAAAATCAGAAAAAGAATCCTTTCAAAATGGAGTTGGGGCAAAACAGCAGACAGCACAACATCATTTTTGGTGCGATAGAGATGATAGCTGTGCGGAATAGAAAAAAATATAAGTCTTTTATAATTACTAATAAACTAATAATAAAAAATATGACGTCTAATACCAATGCAATGACAATCACAATATGACAACAGAATATAACCCTGTATAACATGTGGTATAACGATATGGGGCTGTACCAAAACGTGGACTTACATGGCCCATTTTCAATACTAAAAGTCCTGCAGACATAATACACGTTTGAGTAACATTTTATTAACCAACTTCATTATTTCGGAAGGTAGAGTGATTTCCACAGACGCAGACGCATCCTATTTGTGTCAGTTAACATTAGAATAAACTCTGAAGAGATCATAGAAAGCCAGGACATTACAGACGCTGTAATATCAGAGGTAAATTAAAATTTTGTAATTAATGCAGCTTTGAACGAAACCAATCAATATCCCTTAGAGCACCTAAATGAATAGAAGAAAAACGAAATAATAAAGCTTGTAAAATTTTATAAAGATAATCAGTAACATCAGAAAATAAGGAACCTCTTACTGTTCACCTCTTTGGATAGTACCTTATATCCTATTCCTTTGATGGATGATATACTTGAAAAATTTGTCGAAGTCAGTATTTCACCACAATAGGCTAAAGTTGTCCATCAAATTCAAATGGAGCTTAAATCAACAGCGAAAACAGTATTATCAACCAAATCAGGATGCATGAACAATCTTCTTGAAGGTTTGGTATATATTGCATGATGTACATGGATTGCATAATTGTGGACTGCACTTCATTGAAGGAACACATTACTTCACTAAAAAAGTTGTTTTTTAAAAACTCGGGCACGCCAGTTCAAAACTTAAGTTACATAATTGCGAGTTTCTAAAGAAGGAAACGGGATTCCCAAGACACATCCTAGCGACATAAATTATAACATAACAATTTAAAAGTCTCATCCATAAAAAACTTTTCAATACACAAAAATTCAAAGGAATTAAAAAAGAAACAAAGGGGAAAAATAAGAAACCTTAAAATGCCTTTATTTTTACTACCGCAAATTTACACCAAATTTTGCTAAAATAGCAAAAACCATGACCCAGAAACTAAAAAAGAGAAATAATAGATACCCAAGAGGAAAGTAGAGGTTAAACATATTTATAATGTCTGACCCCATATTGATTTACCCGGATATCAACAACTACTGACACAGGAAACATGGCAATCGGAGCTGTACTTTCTCTCTAAACCAACTAAACTAAGTATTAAAAGTAATATGAAACTTCAGACGTGAAAAAATATACTGGGGGAGGCCATGATTACCATACTAAAACGGGAATCTATGTGGACAATTTTATACTTCTAGCTTTGTTATATACAAAATCTTCTTAAATACCGAATTTGAAAAAAAAAATCGGCGGTTAATGTGGCAAGAATTATCAAAATACCGAATATTGATGGGTTCCGTTATACGTGCGCTATAGGAAAATGCGGATCTATACATAGGGCTATAAGAAAATGCCAACATTTGATGCTCTACGTCAAATAATCGTTAAGTCGACTTAGAATTTTATGTTCGTTATATCTATATATATAAAAGAAAGTTGTGCTAGTTACAAATTCGGAATTGTCTCCTGTCCAAAAAGGATAATATCCAAAAAAATCGCGTAGAAATGTGATATATTTACATTTTCATTTTGTCTTTTGAAATGTACAAGAGTAATGTTTTATTTTGCATGATTTTTTTTCCATTTTGACTGACTTTTTTCTAATGTACATTTGTAGTGTTTTTTTATTTTTGAATTCGAATATTAATACCAATTAATTTAATTGATTTGATTTCTTGAGAACTGAAATTGATGGCGGGTTACATGTGGTGTAGAAACGGAATAGATGATTTCGAAATAATTTACCGCGATCACACCAAAGTTAAAAGATAATTACTTTTTCAAAATCGCTAAAAAATCACGAAAAAGAGACCTCATTGCAAAAATTCTCAAATCGGGAAAATATCGAAAAAAATTTTCAATGTAATTGAATTTTAAAATAAAAGTACATTCTATTGACAAACTTTGTAAGGATCTTTAAACGGTTGCTGTAAAAAATCAGCGAACAAGTTGAAGATTTTTTCAATTTGTTATTCTTATTTTGTCAATTTTTTTTCAATATGTTTTATCATATTGAATTCAGTGGATTTTTTGTGAATAAAATAAAGAATCATTTTTCCCTATATACAATTTTTCACCAAAAAATGTAATAAGTGCGAAATACGATGTTAACTGACATCTACCTTTCAACTCCAGGGCCTACATCGTTCTTCAGCTGGAAGATGCGCACACATTTAAACAAACAAAAATGACCGAAGAAGACTAATGGGGTTCATTTCAAAGTGTGGACTTACTTCTTTCATGTGACAATAATCCGTCCAATGAGAGCTCAAAATGCAAATTTTTTTGGGAGTACAATCTGTAAAATACCAAATAAAAAGGGTGCTAAATAGTACAGGGAATGCGACTTTTAGTAAGAAAATGATTTTAATTTAAGAATATTGGTTGGGAACGTCGATTTGGGAGGTACATCAATATGAAATAAATTGTGAAAACAAGCACGAATTACAAATAAAAGAAAGTAGCACGGGACCGAATATTAGTTGAACCGTCATTGAATTATACTACGATGAAAAATATGGACTTTATGGGGTCTCCAACTTACATTTTGAATTTCTATATATATATATATATATATATATACATAGATATATATATATATATATATATATATATACATATATATATATATATATATATACATATATATATATATATATATATATATATATATATATATATATATATATATATATATATATATATATATATATACTAGCTGGCCCGGTCCGCGTTGCCGGCCCGTAGTTATGCATATATTCCCAAGCATAATTATTCACAGATATGACTGATATAAGTGTTCACGTACAGGTCAAGTGTTTTAAAATACCTGTACCCATTTTTAACCAGTGGGCTTCAATATTTAAACCGTGGGCTTCAACTGTGTGGATGTGCTATACAAATCTATTAAAAAGTATATATCAATCTTATCGCCATATAAGGGATCAAATTAATTTTTAATATGTTAAAAATCGTAGCAAAATCTTCCAGTCAAATGAGCAGTAATTTGGAATTTGCTGTATTTTGTATACTACATAATTGAGGGCTGAATGATTTAAGAATAGCCAAAGTTAATTACTTTTTTAAACCCATTAGCAACTTAGATTGTGCATTAGAGTCCTCATAAGTCCCCCTAACCATGTCAGTCTGTTTGTCCGCCAAAAGGTGGACTTGAGAGGGTATTATAACATGGATAAAAATTCTAAAATTTGTAGATATGTTGAAATTTTAGTGTAAGATTTTCACCCCCCTAATACGCATTATTAGCCAAATTCTTTGAAATGTGGTTAAATTAGGAGGTACCTTCTTTATATGGGCACTACTCCGAAACATCGACCTACATTGAAAACTTTCTTCTACCCCTTATAATCCAAGATGACAAATAGAGGCCAAATCAAAAATATAGCAGAACAATATAGCATGTCATAGCATTTCGCGTGATTTAAATAAGTAAAAATAGTTTTATCCACCTCATAATTAAGGGCAGAATGATAAGATGGGAATTAATTTTATTTGCCATTTAAATTGTAAGTTGGAGACCCCTTAAATTCCATATTTTCATCATAGGATAATTCAATGATGATTAAACAAATATTCGGTCCCGTGCTACTTTCTTATATTTGTAATTTGTTCATGTTTCCACAATTTATTTCATATGGATGCACATCCCAAATCTACGTTCCCAACCAATATTCTCTTGGGGGTTAAAAATTCAATAGAATACAAAATTTTCTTTTCTGACCACACATTAGATGTGAAAGTGGACTTGGGGATACTCCAATGTGGGGACTTTACTTAAATAATTTCCTATGTGGCCATTATCTGTATGATGGTTCCTTACCCCAGGGTGGCATAAATAAATTTTTTTAGCCAAATCAATTGATGAATGTGGTCAATACCAATATATGCCCTACTCTGAAAATTTCAAATTTTATGCGAAGAGGTTATCTACCCCCTTAGAAACAAAAATGTCAAATAAGGACCAAAAAATGAAAAAAGTGGCCGGCCAAGACCCCAAAAATAACTTAAATCATAGATGGTTATATAAATATGAAATCGGGTTGTTCCCTTATCCATGAGTTATGATCGATATAAAGACCTGCAAAAGCGATTTTAGGTATTTTGAATGTTTGGGAAGAATTTCTGGAAGGATATAAAACCTTTTCTTACTAAAAGTCCCATTCGCTCTACTATTTTGCACCTTTTATTTCAATATTGGTATATTACTTATTATTCTCCCAAAGAATTTTGCATTTTGAGCTCTCATTGGACGGATCATTCTCACGCTTTGAAATGAGCCCCATTAAGCTTTTTCGGTCATTTTTGTTTGTTTAAACGTGTTCGCATCTTCCAGCTAACCCACGATGTAGGCCCTGGAGTTGAAAGGTAGATGTCAGTTAACATCCTATTTCGCACTTATTCAATTTTTTTAGTGAAAAATTATTCTTTATTTTGTTCACAAAAAAAAAATTGACAAAAAAAAGAATAACAAATTGAAAAAGTCTTCAACTTTTTCGCTAATTTTTACAGCAAATGTTTTAAGATCCTTCCTTACAAAGTTTGTCAATAGAATGTACTATTACTTTAAAATTCGATTCCATTGAAAATGTTTTTTTTGATTTTTGCAATGAGATCTCTTTTTCATGATTTTTCAGCGATTTAGAAAAAGTAATTATCTTTTAACTTTGGTGTGACCGCGTTAAATTATTTCGATATCATCTATTCCGTTTCGCCACCACATAATTCGCTACTACACTTCCATGTAACCCGCCATCAATTTCAGTTCTCAAGAAATCAAGTCAATTAAATATTAAATTAAATTGTTTTCAGTTTTTGTTTTGTTCTTATTGTTTTGGTACAATATAATTTAATTTGATCTCTATGATCTTCCACACACTCTTCACAAGGTCAAAAAATAGACTGACAAATCTTTCTCTACCATTGATTGTTGAAGGGCAAAGAAGAGATTGCAAACGCATAATAACAACAACGCAAGATATGTTGCTGCAATGTCAATGAGTTTGCGGAATGTGCTGAATTGGTTCTCATTGAGTGAGTATTAAAGAGAATGAAACAAAGAAGTGTGGGAAGTCATAGAGACCGTTAGAAAATAAATAAGTTATTATTATTAATTCTGAATATGGGCGATTCCATTACAAATTTCAGTACTAAGTAAAATATAAAATTAATTCACGTATTAATTAATGTTAGTAGAATTTACAAGTTTCAATATTCCTCATTATTGAACATTTCGGCCCCTCCGTGGAGTGTTACCAATTTTTGCCGATGGCTCCAATAAAAACATATCCCAGTGCTGTCTGCTCGGCAATGACTCCAGGTATTTCGGTATCAAGGGACCCATTGCGATGGATATCTTTATAGAAATCAGCACCAATTTCTAGTTCAACAGTCGCGTTGCATCGAGGATTGGGATCTGCAAGCGTGTCTTCTGCGAAGTCTGAAGATGGATTGGCATCAATGGAAAGGTCATAGGGTTTTCGTGGAAGGTCGTTCGTCAACATTGCCCGTATTTCTCTTTTCCAGTTGAAATGACTTAGTCTGGCTGCAATTAGCACCTTTGCAAATCTGGTGTTGCGGTATTCAAAGGTTTCGAGGCAAAGCTCCGACTGTAGACGTACCGCTATGCGAGATACTGTCGCTTGGGAATTAACAATGCTGCGGCAGAGGTGCCACATGCCTGGTTGTTCTGGCATTGACATTTTTATTTGCACCGTTGGAACAAACACCTTCGACCAACCAAAGGGAATGTTTTTTGGAGGCTGTTGAACCAGATTGAATCGGTTTTTGTCAAGCATGTGATGTTGGGCTGCCTTTGATGTTGAGGGCTGTTTATTTTGCGGCGAATGTTGTGTCTGTCGAACCGATGATGTCGAACGAATAGGCGCTTGTGATTTTGGTCTGGTTGACGACGACGATCTGGTGGCTGGATGTTGGCGCTGTACATGACGACTTTGACGTGTGGTGCTCATTGCTTTAATTGGGGTTGCGTAGTGCAAAAGGGTGTTGTGTTTCCCTCCACAAATTTGACATGATAAAGTTGTCGGACAGTTTGACTTAGTGTGAGAGCAAGCTAGGCAATTGATGCAGTAAAAATACTCACATACTACGTCAAAACGTGCTTCAGGCTCAAGACACAAACACTTTTTGCATGTCTTAATGGGATGATCCTGCTTGCACAGCCCACACGAATAAATCCAGCCTCTTGGTCTAGTGGTTGGGTTTGTGTTTTTGGAGTTTTTTGGAGCCATATCTGTAAAAAGCGAGAATTAGTTATACGGCAATTTTAGTTTGAAATAAAATGGAATTTTGGAAGATTAGTCGGAGAGATAGGGAATTAGCTTCGTTATAGGTCGACGAACGACACCGTTTGATGTTTGGAGATCAACAACCCTGACATTTTGGTCTGACCCTGGATACAGATTAGTAATTCTTCCTAACTTCCACTCATTCCTAGCTATACGGTCATCTTGAATAATTACAAGGTCATTTAGTCGTACATTGCCCTTTTGCCACTTCCATTTATGGCGACGGTGTAGTTCTTTCAGGTATTCTGTCTTCCATCTAAGACATAATATCTGGGAAATGATTTTTACTCGCTTCCATCGATTAACGAGAGATATATTTTCCTCAGTAATGTCGGGTTCAGGTAAAGACAACAATGGTGATCCAATCAGGAAGTGCTCTGGAGTAAGCGGTGAAAGGTCATTTGGATCATCACTTGCAGTACAAAGAGGTCTAGAGTTTAAACAAGATTCTATTCTGGCCAAGATAGTAGATAACTCTTCGAAAGTGAATGTCATATTGGGGACCATTTTTCTTAGATGTGTCTTGAATGATTTTACACCTGCTTCCCACAATCCCCCCATGTGAGGAGCACCTGGTGGTATAAAGTTCCATTCCAGGTTCTGATGGGCATATTGGTGCACGAGATCGTTTTGTATATGTCTGAAAAATAATAGTCTTTCCTTTCTGATCATTTCTGCAGCACTAGTAAAGTTAGTTCCGTTGTCGGAAAACATTTTTGCCGGACAACCTCGTCTTCCGATGAAACGTGAAAATGCCGCTAAGAAAGCTTGTGCTGAGAGGTCACTGGTGGCCTCCAAATGTATTGCTTTTGTAGAAAAACATACAAATATGCACACGTACCCCTTCGTTACTAAGCATGCTCGGCCTGTGAAGTTTTGAATACTAAAAGGTCCAGCAAAGTCTACTCCAGTATTTAAGAAAGGTCTTGTAAATTGCGTTCGTTCTGGAGGCAGAGATGACATGATTTGGTTTTGGGTATGTCGTTTGTATAGCACGCAGGGCTTACAGCGGTTTATCACCATTTTCACCAGAGGTTTAAGTCGAAAGATCCAGAATTCTGATCGCAGAGTTGGTTTCCCCCATGTAATGTATATTTATGAGTACGTTCAACTAGAAGGTATGAAAGATTCGAATAGTGTGGCAGCAGAATTGGATGTCTTTCGTTATGAGTTAACATAGGAGAGTCAGAAAGACGTCCGTTTGCTAAATGGATTTAACGATAAAAGTGGACTGTTGTGAGGCAATTTTCGATTTTTTGATAATAGACGGTATTCTTCAATCTTAACTTTTTCAGGCAGAACATCATCAGGAGGTGTATTGATTGAAGGTTTGATTCCATGTGCTATGATTCTGGCAACATATGCAAAGGAACAATACGCTTTTGATAGACTTGAAAAGTTTCTCAAAGGGTCGGTTTCTCTTAGATTTGTAGTTGAAGGAGTCACTAGTGTTTTGATTTGCTTCTTTTCCAACAGAGTATGTAAAATTTGTGTCGATCGTGGCCAGCAATTGGTTGGTCCATGCCACCATAAGTCATTATTTTGTAAGTCGATAGAAGAGCATCCTCGTGTTGCAATGTCCGCTGGATTGTCTGATGAATTTACGTGGCACCAACTTGATGTTCCTACTTTATCCACGATGTGAGACACTCGATTGCCAACAAAGGTGTTCCATGCGCATAGTGGTTTTTTAAGCCAGGCTAGGACGATGGTTGAGTCGGTCCAAAAGTAGATGTCATGCTTTTCCAGGTTGAGGCTCGGTATAACTGATGACGTTAGTTTTGCTAGTAAAACAGCTCCACATAATTCCAGCCGAGGCAGAGAGATTTTCTTGACCGGTGCAACACGTGTTTTCGCAACCAGAAGATGTGTGTGTACGTCATTATTATCTTCAAGTCGAACATATAAAGTCGCGGCGTATGCCTTTTCAGAAGAATCGCAGAATCCATGTATCTCAATCTTGCAGGTCGGAGTATATTGTATCCATCTTGGCACATTTAGATGTTGAATGTCTGGGCAACCGCTGATAAAGTTTTCCCATGCCGATGACGTCAAAGGTCTAAGACCTTCATCCCACCCTACCTTGTTTAGCCAAATCTGCTGCATAATGAGCTTGGCAACTACAATGATAGGCGCTAACCAACCGCAATTATCGAAAAATCTAGCTATTATTGATAAAACCTCTCTCTTAGTGAAGGACGACTTGGGTGTGATGTCGGGTTGCGGGAATGAAAACGAATCACGACTAATGTTCCACTTAATACCAAGTGTCTTCGTAACTAGGTTTTCAGAGAGGTGAAGACAATCGTCGGATAGTAAGCTGTCTGGTGGTAAGTCATTAATTATGGTGGGGTGATTGGAACTCCACTTTCGGAGATCAAACCCTGCAGAGGCTAATGCACCGGAGAGTTGGTTTTTAGAAACCACCGCTTCTTCAATTGTGTGTCCTCCTGCCAAGACATCATCGACGTACATATTGTTCCGTAATATATGTGAGGCTAACGGATGTGTCTCCTTAATGTCCTCGGCTAGCTGGAGCAAGGTCCGTATTGCTAGAAAGGGGGCACAATTAACTCCGAATGTCACAGTCAAAAGTTCAAAGTCCTCAATAGGATATTTAGGCGAAGTGCGAAAGAGAATTCGCTGATATTTTGTTTGCGAAGGGTTGACTAAAATTTGCCTGTACATTTTGGTAATGTCGGCGTTGTATACGAACTTATAAAACCTCCATTTTAAAGTTTGAATTATAAGGTCTTGTTGCAGGATTGGTCCAGGATACAGGATGTCATTCAAACTCTTTTTATTATCCGAGGGGGATGACGCATTAAATACTACTCTAAGTTTGGTAGTTACCCGCTCCGGTTTTATTGCCGCATGGTGAGGTAGGTAAAAATTAGGTCCATTATTAATGTCCGGCTTTAAAACCTTTTTCATGTGGCCTAAGTCCAAATACTCCATGATTGTTTTATCATAAAGGTCTTTGATTTCTGGTTTTCCGCTGAGAATTTTTTCCATACGAAGAAACTGAGCCATTGCGATGTTCCGTGAATTTCCGATTTCCTCAGCAGTTTTGAAAGGAAGCTCAACCATGTATCTTCCAGAAGCCGTTCTTTCAGTTGTAGACTTGTACAAGTCTTCACAAAAGATGTCCTCGTGGGATCGCAAAGTCTCACTTGGCGGCTCCTCCACCTCCCAAAATTGTGTTAGTAGGTTGTCTAACGCCACAGCGTTGACCAGCGAGATATGTCTAGGTGACTGGGTCGATCGCTCCACAGGTCCCCCAACAATCCACCCAAAAACTGTTTTTTGAGTCAATAAGGAACCGTGTGAACGCATCGGAATCGCCAGGTCAAAAATTTTTGAACAAATGTCAAGACCAATGAGGATGTCAATTGGTCTGCTCTTGTAGAAAAGTGGATCAGCAAGTGGGCGTTCTAATTCATCATAATTGTCAATATCCATATTTCGTGGTGGCAAATTGAACAATAAAGTTTTTAAAACAGGAGCCCAAACGTCTAATTCGCGAGCGAAGAGTGAAAATGCAAGCTTGTGTTGATGTTTCCGTCATTGCTGGATTAAGTTCTGAAACGTGCGAAGAGCAAGTGAGGTGAGTTGCTTTGGTTTGATACAAGTTGTGGACTGTATTTTTAAGGTAAGTGCTTGTGTACTTGTACTAGGTCGTACATCAAGTTGGGATTCAGGAATTGTTTGTGTTCCGCTTGCCTTATGCAAAAGCGTATGATGTCGGAGATTGCAAATTCGACAATTGAATTTGCTTTTGCACTCATTTACTCCATGATCGGTTAAGAGGCAATTATAACAAGTGTTTGTTATTTTAACAAGGTGAATACGATCATTTGTATTCTTTTGTAGGAACTTGGGACAATTTCTTAAAAAATGATGTTCTTTGCAATGTTGGCATTTATGCTCTACCGTGTTTTGAGGTCTATGTTGTTGATTGT